>NC_053027.1:360186207-360390627 GCF_003073215.2 Triticum urartu | reverse complement strand
ATTGAGACTTTCCCTTATGTCATTAAACACAAGAAGGGTAAAGAAAATGTTATCGTTGATGCATTGTCTCATCGTTATACTATGCTTTCACAACTTGACTTTAAAAAATTTGGTTTGGAGACCATCAAAGATCAATATGTGCATGATATTGAATTTAAAGATGTATTGCAGAATTGTAAGGAAGGGAGAACTTGGAACAAGTTCATTCTTAACGATGGATTTGTGTTTCGTGCTAACAAGCTATGCATTCCAGCTAGCTCCGTTCGTCTTTTGTTGTTGTGGGAGGCGCATGGAGGAGGATTAATGGGACACTTTGGCGTCAAGAAGACGGAGGATATACTTGCTACACATTTCTTTTGGCCAAAGATGAGACGGGATGTCGAGCGTTTTGTTGCTCGCTGCACGACATGTAAAAGAGCTAAGTCACGACTCAATCCTCATGGTTTATATATGCCTTTGCCTGTACCTAGTGTTCCTTGGGAGGATATATATATGGACTTTGTTTTAGGTTTACCTCGAACAAAGAAGGGGAGGGATAGCATATTTGTTGTCATGGATAGGTTCTCAAAAATGGCACACTTTATACCATGTCATAAAAGCGATGATGTTGTTAATGTTGCTGATTTGTTCTTTCCTGAAATTATTCGCTTGCATGGTGTGCCAAATACTATTGTTTCATATCGTGATACTAAATATCTTAGCCACTTTTGGAGATGTTTATGGGCTAAGTTGGGGACTAAACTGCTTTTTAGTACTACTTGTCACCCCCAAACTGATGGACAAACTGAAGTAGTCAATAGAACATTGTCTACTATGCTTAGGGTTGTTTTGAAGAATAACAAGAAAATGTGGGAAGAATGCTTGCCTCATATTGAATTTTCTTATAATCGTTCATTGCATTCTACTACTAAGATGTGCCCTTTTGAAATTGTGTATGGTTTCCTACCTCGTGCACCTATTGATTTGTTGCCTCTTCCATCTTTGGAGAAGGTTAATTTTGATGCTAAAGAATGTGTTGAATTGATTTTAAAAATGCATGAGTTAACTAAGGAAAACATTGAGCATATGAATGCTAAATATAAACTTGCTGGAGATAAGGCTAGAAAACATGTTGTGTTTGCACCTGGAGATCTTGTTTGGTTACATTTGTGTAAGGATAGATTTCCTAATTTGCGCAAATCAAAGATAATACCACGTGCTAATGGTCCTTTTAAGGTGTTAAAGAAAATAAATGATAATGCATATAAACTTGAGCTTCCTGCAGATTTTGGGGTTAGTCCCACTTTTAACATTGCAGATTTGAAGCCTTATTTGGGTCAGGACGATGAACTTTCGTCGAGGATGACTTCATTTCAAGAAGGGGAGGATGATGAGGACATCAATACCATTGTTACACCCACAGCCCCTGCTGCTATACATACTAGACCAATTACTAGAGCTCGTGCATGCCAATTGAATTATCAGGTACTTTCGTTTCTTGGTAACGATTCTAATGTTCATTAGAATATGATGCTGCCTAAATTGGATACATTTGTTTTGCTTGCAAATGAAGGCCCTAGCTTGGACAAGAAAGATGAACCTTGGAACAAGTTCAAGTATGGAGATGATGGCATGCGCAAGGGGATCCAGAACGGAGTTACAAGTGATGATTTCAAGACTTTGAAGCCACCATAAGGAGTGCATGAAGCCTTGGACGAAATATACAAGATGCCACTTCATAAATTTCGTCCAGAGGCTATTTTAGGTGCTGCGTCACCTTATTATTGGGTCAGGCCCATGTATTTTCAAAATACTTAAGTATAGGCTGTTTTTAGAGTCCGTATGTGTGGGGAAACAAGAGTTAGGGTTGGTTTCGGACCCCTCCTCCAAGGGCCACGAAATCCTCCCCTCTTCCTCCATATATACAGCCCTTAGGGTGTCGTTTAGACTTTGGGTTTTTTTTAGATTAAAAGTTTGCCATAGCTGCAGCTTCGCGTACTTCGTTTGTGTCCAACGTCCAGACCAAGACGTCACAGAACCCCACCTTGATCAATAACGATTTCATCTTATATTCGCAATATCCAGATTGCAATCTCAGTTTCTTCCTTGTTCTTTGTTTGCTCGCAGGAAACAGACCCTCGTGGTCAGGTTGATCGTGCTCCAGCGTGGTCAATAACCCCTCAGAAGTTGGTTTAGCGATTTCTAAGGCGCGACGTCTCGCATGTTCGTAGTCGGATCATCAAGGTCGACTCCCACAGAAGAGATAGCCACCATCTCATCGAAACATCGGGACACCTTTGCCTCTATCACTCTTGATGCAAAGCACGTTGTGCACCAAAGAGGTGACTCTTGGTGACATAGGAGCTCATGTCGTCGTCATGCTCAATGAAGAGTGGGTTGGTAGAAGTACTTGGCCTATCCATCATTCCAAGAAAAATGTGAGTGGTAGAAAGAGAAGAACGAATACCAAATGTACCTTGACCAAAGTTGAAAGTGAATCGATGATCACTCCAATGTAGGACAAGGAAATAGCACAATTGGTACTAGATGTTGTCGGTTTCTCACACCTACACAAGTAAAAGCTTATGGTGGAGCTTGGTTTGGATGGTGGCACAAAATTTGATGCAATTGTAAGTGAGCTTCAATAATGTTGGAAAAGATTCGCAAGATGCAATGTAACAAGTAGACCAAGCATATAAGGTACACGGAAACACACACGCAAAAAGATAAGTGGGGTCGTGCAACAAAGGGTGAGCCAAAATGTGGAATCCACAAAAATGCTCTTGTTGCACAACACTAGAGAGACGCTAGGATGATTGCACAATAGGCGGATACAAAGAACTTGTGCACAACCTACTTAGCAAAAATGCAACGACTTCTATCCCAAGTATGCTCTATGCAAGGTGTTTCTATGATATGATCCAAGATGATCTAGTATGACAATCTTAATGTTGTATGATGCTATGGTTCTTGCATAAAAACTCTTTGCTTATCTTTCCTTTTTGCTTAAAAGCTTGTTTGGCTCTTTGTTGTTTGAGGTCTTTTCTCATGCAATGCTTGATGAACCAAGATAGCAATTGTGTATGTGATGACAACTTTGTGACACAAGAGATGATACCAAGATATGCAATAGTGATGTATGTATGCTATGGGGAGTATGATCACTAATGTGCACAAGTCTCATTGCCGGCAATACTCAAAGGCTAGTCTCGATGGGTAAGCAACGCAAAGGAGTAAGGCTATGATGTCTATCAATGTAACGGCAAGAATGATATGTCCAATACCAAGGTGAGGTTACCATTTCTTGCTTACTGTATGTTGTCAAAATGATGGCACGAATACCAAGGTGTAGTTGAGGTTGTCGTTGTTGATGACGCGTCCGTGGCAAAAATGAGTGGCGGTGATGTCGATGTTGAACCGTACCTAGATAGCCAAAACACAAATAAGACACGGTACCGCAACTCAAATTCGCAAAGCGCCAAGTAGCAAACGTGTCGTAGAGCGAAATGGGTAAGAAATAGTGGTGGTATGCGGAAGTGGTGGAGGTGTATAGTGGCGGGAGTGCGTATGCGGGAATGTGGGGCGGTGGTGGTGACTAGGCTGAAAAAATTCAGTTTTGTCAGGGAACTCCGGACGTCCGGTGGGTGAGCAGTCATCCGGTCGTCGGACATCCGGTGGCGAGCGGACATCCGGTGCCCGGGCACTGTTCAAGCACGGGATGAACTTCACGTGGGCGGAGTGGATGAGGTGAAATTCATCGATTGTGGACGATTTCGTGAATGGAAAGGGTGGAGACAAGGGGGAAAGGCTAGATCCACTCAAAACAAAGCAAATCCACGGATCAAAACCAACAAAATTTCAACACACCAACAAATCAGAAAAAAAATTGAGGCTATTTTTGTGGGGAACTTTCGAATTAGGACGATAAACAACAAAAACTAGGCTAGAAACACAATGGGGAGGCTCCGAAATCGTGATCAACGTGGCTCTAGATACCAAGATGATGTAGGGTAGGAACCCTAGGGGCCGATCTTTCACGATAGGAGCGAATCCTGCGATGAACACGAAGAACACAAAGGGGAAACGAGGGGAACACAAAGGAAAACACAGGAGAAATGCTAAACCAACACAAGATAGTCACACATGTGCTAGATCCTTGAATACATAAGAGGTCACACGGTACACGATCAACTAAGGACGATACAAGGGTAACGGTCTTCTTCATGAGGAGGTCTTGATGTTCTTCTCCACAAGGAGGTCTTGAATCCAAAGGGATCTCCTCTGAAGAGGTCGCGGTCTCTCACGAGGAGTAGATCCGATGTGGATGAGCGTAGCTCGATCTCTGAAATGAGCTAAACCAACGCTAACCCTAGCTAGAATGAATAGGGGGTCTATTTATAGTCTAAGTGCAAATGGGGACGAAAGTAGGGGTACATGGGCCTCGGGCCCGAATCTGGACATAGCCAGGTACCGGACGTCTGCTGGGGACCGGTCGTCCGGTGTCTCAGGAGCGGCCGGGCGTCCGGTGGCTGCCGGTCGTCCGCTCATTCTGGCTCGGATGCTGGTGTAGCGGATTTCCGGTGGCTGCCGGTCGCCGGTCGTCCGCTGGCACCGATCGTCCGCTCGTTTGGCTCGGGTGCAGGGGCACCGGTCATCCAGTTTGGGCCGGACATCCGCTCGCTAGGGTTCGGCTGGAGCATCAGGCGCCGGACGTCCGGTCCCGGCCGGTCGTCCGGTGGCTGGGACTTTTCCTGCAGCCCTCCTTCTTCTCCGTCTTCTCGTCCATCCTCTTCTTCTTCTTGTCATTTCTCCTTAGCTTCTCCATGATACCTGAGTATGCACAAAGTGTCCATATGAGGTAGTAGCCAAGTCTCATGTGCATCGAAGTGGAATTGTGAGAGGAGAGATGTCACCTCGGTTTCAAGAGCTCTTGCATGTGCTCGTGTCATGGGTCCAAGAGGTGTCGTAGACGATGTAGTTGGGTCCATGGATGGCCTTGGGATGCCCCGCATCAAAGAAGAAGGACCCCAAGGCCACAAGGAGGAAGAAGGAGTGCAACAAGGTCAACTCTGCACCTCCCAGGCGACCCCGTGCCCACGGGCCTCGAAGACCCCGTGCACACGGACTACACAGGGGGTTGGCGCTAGAGCACCCCGTGCGCACGGGCTTGTACCGTGCCCACGGGACCCCCGTGCGCACGAGCCCAACAGGATGGCCGGCTGTGGCTGCTGTTTTGGGCCTCCACTTCGTCCCCTTCCTCCACCTACCTATATATACCCATCTCCCTACTCCATTTAGACTTAGCAAAGTACATGTGAGACAATTGTGAGCTTTGCTCCGTGTATCCCCTCCTCTTGGAGATCTAGACCCCTTTTGGGAAGAATCCTTGGGATTATCAAGCCCTCCTCTTGGAGAAGATCAAGATCAAGACCTCACCTAGTGGGAAGAACTTACCTAGTGCTATTTTCCTTGAATTTTTCATGTAATCTTGTGGATCTCATGTGTGCTACTCTAGTGGATGTGATATTTGGGTTTGTTTGAGTGTTTTGTGTCT
The DNA here is from genome assembly GCF_003073215.2 of Triticum urartu. Classification (NCBI taxonomy): domain Eukaryota; kingdom Viridiplantae; phylum Streptophyta; class Magnoliopsida; order Poales; family Poaceae; genus Triticum; species Triticum urartu. Next base: position 360,385,094 of record NC_053027.1, on the reverse strand, counting down.
TGTGCTCTTGAGTGTTCTTCCTCTTTTCCCCCTCCAAGTGTGAAAATATCCCCTCTAGGGTTTTGCCCTACAACATCTTGGTATCAAAGCCATGGTTGATCACGAAATTGCAGCCCCCTTTCTTAGTTTTCTAGCCTAATTTTGCTTGTTCTTGCCCAATTTCGAAAATCCCCACAAAAAGAGCCATACAATTTTTTTGTGATTTGAAGTTTCTTGTGAGTTTTTGTTGATTTTGATCTGTGGATCTGATGTATAGCAAGTAGATCTACCCCCTCTTGCGTCCCCATACCCAAATTTTTCTTTCCCCCATCGAATTTGACAAGAAAAATGCGAAATTTCCGCCTACCCCGTGCACAGGGGCTCCAAGCCCCGTGCCCACGGGCCCCCGCGTAGTCCCAAGTGACCCCGTGCCCTCGGTACGTGTACCGTGCGCACGGGACCCCATCTCCACGGGCCTTTCACCCCGTGCGCACGGCCCTCCCAGAATCAGCCGCGTCCACTTTACATTTTCGGTCATAACTTCCACTCCCGAACTCGGATTTGGGTGTTCTTTGGATCGTCGAAAAGCTAGCGACGTGCCCGAGCTGCTCATCTTGGTTTTACCACCATTTGACTCCATAAAATTTCCTCCATTTTTGCATCTTTTGCATAGGCCATCCGCCATAACTTCCGCACCGCCGCATAAAACATCCGCAAACTAACCCATTTTGGTTCCTTTGGTATTTGTGGTTGTCTGAGTTGTGATTTGAGTGTCCTAAGGTGTTTCGGCTACTTAGGGACGGTTACATCTTCAATCACCACCGGACACTTGTATCGTTCCATCGACTACATCCACCACAGCTGTGGCCGGCCGGCCGTGGCTGCTGTTTTGGGCCTCCACTTCGTCCCCTTCCTCCACCCACCTATATATACCCCTCTTCCTACTCCATTTAGACTTAGAAAAGTATATGTGAGACATTTGTGAGCTTTGCTCCTTGTATCCCCTCCTCTTGGAGATCTAGACCCCTTTTGGGAAGAATCCTTGGGATTATCAAGCCCTCCTCTTGGAGAAGATCAAGATCAAGACCTCACCTAGTGGGAAGAACTTACCTAGTGCTATTTTCCTTGAATTGTTCATGTAATCTTGTGGATCTCATGTGTGCTACTCTAGTGGATGTGATATTTGGGTTTGTTTGAGTGTTTTGTATCTTGTGCTCTTGAGTGTTCTTCCTCTTTTCCCCCTCCAAGTGTGAAAAGATCCCCTCTAGGGTTTTGCCCTACAACAGTTTCCCTCCTCGTGTTCTTCGTGTTCATCGCGGGATCTGCTCCTTTCGTGAAAGATCGGCCGATTAGGGTTCCTACCCTACATCATCTTGGTATCAAGAGCCACATTGATCACGATTTCGGAGCCTCCCCCTTGTTTTCTACCCTAATTTTGTTGTGTTCTTCCCCAATTTTGAAAATCCCACCAAAATAGCCCCAATTTTTTTTTGTGATTTGTTGGTGTTATGAAGTTTTGTTGGATTTGATCCGTGGATTTCGTGTGTTGCACGTAGATCTAGCTTCCCATCCACTTTTACCCAATTTCCATCCACAAATTCCTCCGAATTTTGCCCGGATTTGACCTCTCCTCGCGAAGATCTTTGAATCCATACATAGATCCAGAGCCCGGACATCCGGCCCGACAAGCCCGGACATCCGGCGCCCCGGACATCCGGCCCCTGGCAGCACCACTTCCTCTCCACCGCCCATTTTCTGTCCATATTTCGCCAAATTTTGTTCGGGTGCCCACATATACTTCCGCATACCTCCACCACTTCCGCATGGCACCACCATATACCACATAGCACCACCGCTTACCAACACCAACTTTGACAATTTTGGTCCAATTTTGCTTTGAGAATTTGAGTTGCGGTACCGTGTCCTACTTGTGTTTCGGCTATTTAGGTACGGTTCGACATCAACATCACCGCCGCTCATCTTCTTCATGGACGCATCATCAACAACGACCACATCGACTACATCTTGGTATTCGTGCCACCATTTTGACACCATACCGTACGCAAGAAACGGTAACCTCGTCTTGGTATCGTGACATGTCATTCTTGCCATTACATTGATAGCCATCATAGCCTTACTTCTTTTTGTTGCTTACCCATCGAGACTAGCCATTGAGTATTGCCAGCAACGAGACTTGTGCACATTAGTGATCATACTCCCATAGCATACATACATCATTGTTGCATATCTTGGTATCATCTCTTGTGTCACAAGGTTGTCATCGCATACACAATTGCTATCTTGGTTCGTCAAGCATTGCATGAGAAAAGAGCTCAAACATCAAAGAGCCAACCAAGCTTTGAAGCAAAAGGGAAAGATAAGCAAAGAGCTTTTAAGCAAGAACCATAGCATCATACAACATTAATATTGTCATACTCAATCATCTTGGATCATATCATAGAAACACCTTGCATAGAGCATACTTGGGATAGAAGTCGTTGCATTTTTGCTTAGTAGGTTGTGCACAAGTCTTTGTATCCGCCTTTTGTGCAATCGTGCTAGCGTCTCTCTAGTGTTGTGCAACAAGAGCATTTTTGTGGACTCCACATTTTGGCTCACCCTTGGTTGCATGACCCCACCTATCTTTTTTGTGTGTGTGTTTCCGTGTACCGTATATCGCTTGGTCTACTTGTTGCATTGCAATCTTGCGAATCTTTTCCAACATTATTGAAGCTCACTTACAATTGCATCAAATTTTGTGCCACTATCCTAACCAAGCTCCACCATAAGCTTTTACTTGTGTAGGTGCGAGAAACCGACAAGAATTGGTACCAATTGTGCTATTTCCTTGTCCACATTGGAGTGATCATCGATCCACTTTCAACTTCGGTCAAGGTACATTTGATATTTGTTCTTCTCTTTCTACCACTCACATTTTTCTTGGAATGATGGATAGGCCAGGTACTTCTACCAACCCACTCTTCATTGAGCACGACGACGACATGAACTCCTACGTCACCAAGAGCCACCTTTTTGGTGCACAACGTGCTTTGCATCATGAGCAACAAGCAATGAGTGAACGCATCGACAACCTCGCCGCCAACTTGCGACTCTTCGATCAATGTACAAGGGACTAATTCGATCACAAGCAAGAGAATGACGCAAGGATGGACGAGATTCGCGCTTTGTTTCTCAACCGCTCTTCTTCCACTTCCTCCTCTTCAAGAAGGACCCGCTCAAGTCGACACTCCGGCTTTACCCTCTCCGGCTCAAGTACACCGACATCGAACACTCTTCGCCGTGCCACGCGCAATGATCGTCAAGCAAGCCTCAATCCTCTACGCGACACCGACTCTCAAGAGCACCGACAATGTCAAACCCAAGCGGCTTTTGTGCTAGCATGAGAACGGCAACGACAACGCCAACATGAAGAGGAAGAGCGAGCGCGTCTACACCAAGATGCACAAGATGCCGAGGCACAACGCCAAGAACAACAACTCCGTGAAGCTCAAGAACTTGAGGCGCAACAAGCCCTCCAAGATTCAAGTCACGCCATAGCCAACCGAGGCCGACAAGCTCGTGAACATGAAGAAGCACTTCGCGAAGAAGCTCATGAACGAAGATTTCAAGCTTGCGTGCATCGTCAAGTTCCTCCTCGAGCTTGACAAGCTCCTCCACAAGCTCGCCAAGAACATCAAGCTCATCAAGAGCATGAAGACAATGGAAATCCTCCACGACAAGAGCAACATGATGTTGGCAACCCTCCTCACCAAGAGCAACACGAGCTTTACAATCATCAACAACACGGGCGTCATCACCCCCGACCCCAACACAATGAAGAGCAACGCTACGGCAAGCTAAAGTTCACCATGCCCAACTTCTATGGAAGCAACGATCCCGAAGAGTATCTTTCATGGGCATTGAAGGTCGACAAAATCTTCCATTTGCACAAATATGAAGAAGAGAAGAAGATCGCAATGGCATCCCTTGAGTTCCAAGACTATGTTCTCATTTGGTGGGAACAAGTTATCGAGCGCCGAGAGGCAAGAGGTGAACCACCCATCACTACTTGGGCGCAAATGAAGGATGTCATGAGAGCATGCTTTGTGCCTACCTACTACAACCGCGAACTCTTCAAGAAACTTCAACTACTCAAGCAAGGAACCAAGAGCGTTGAAGAGTACTACAAGGAGATGGAGATTGGCATGATACGAGCCAATGTCACGGAAGATGATGAGCAAACTATGGCACGTTTCTTGAATGGACTCAAACATCCTATGAAGAAGATCGCCGACTTCCAACCATACTCGAACCTCATCGAGCTAGTGCATCAAGATACCAAAGCGGAACGTCAAGTGCAAGACGATTACAAGTATGCCAAGTTCTCATCCAAGTCATACGGCTTGTCCAACACCCAAGCTTCAACGACTCCAACATCTTCGACTACCCCAAGTCATCATCCTACTACAAGCAACTTCAAGTCGAGAGCTTCATCATCATCTACCCCAACCGATGAGACCGTCAAGACGAGTTCCTTCAAATGTTTCACATGCGGCGGCCAAGGCCACAAGTCATTCGAGTGTACCAACAAGTGAACCATGATCCTCAACGACGATGGTACATACGACTCCACGAATGATGAGGAGATGAAAGCCCTTGAGAAAATGGCAATGCACCGGCGCGCGACCAAAGAAGAAGAGAATTAAGTCTTTTGTGACGGAGATTCAAGTCCCGCTCTTGTTGTCTCCAAGGTCTTGACTCTCCAACATCACCAAGAAGAAGACCAACGATGCCATATCTTTCATACCAAGGCCGGCATCAATGGATGATCCATCAAGGTCATCATCGATGGAGGGAGTTGTCATAATCTCGCAAGTGAAGAACTTTTTTCCAAGCTCCAATTGCTCAAGACAAAGCACCCACATCCATACAAAGTGCAATGTCTTAGCGACCCCGGCACTATCCAAGTCGAGCATCAAGTGCACGTCTCCTTCAACATCAGAGCTTACGAAGACACTTCGGAATGTGATGTCGTTCCAATGACCGTTTGCCACCTTCTCCTTGGACGTCCATGGCAATTTGATAGAGGAGTCATCCACAACGGCCGAACGAACCACTACATCTTCAAGATGAAGGGAAAGGAGTACGTACTTCGTCCCATGTCTCCAAGCCAAGTGATCGCCGACAAGAAAGCCACCCATCGTGGAGAGAATAGTGAGAGAGCGAGCCACCAAAAAGAGAGTGAGCGCCACAAGCCCAAATCGAGCGCCTCCACGATGAGCGAAAAGAAGAACTTAGTCCTATTTGCTACCACACGTGATATGAGAGAAGTGTGTGAGAACCCATCTGGTGTCATGCACTATGACCTTTCATGCAACGACGAGGCATCAAAAGCTAACACCTCTCACACTCTACCTTTAGTGTTATCTTCTCTTTTGCAGGAATTTCAAGATGTTTTCCCCGAGGAGCTACCTCCGGGTCCACCTCCTCTACGAGGCATTAAGCACCGAATCGACATCATCCCCGGAGCGCCCCTTCCTAACAAGGTTCCCTATCGCGTCCACCCCGAGGAACCTAAGAACATCCAATGGCAAGTTCAACTACTCATCCACTTTGGACACGACAAAACACTTGCTACGCTCTCCAAGCACTGTTTTTGTCCCACGATGCTTCGCGACGTCAACCGCTTCACCAACAAATACTCTATAGGTCGCCAAGCTAAGTGCAAAGCTCAATCTCTTGGCCTTTACATGCCACTTCCAATTCCATATCAACCATGGGAGGATTTTAGTAAGGATTTTGTGCTTGGGTTGCCTAGAAATAGGAATGGAAAGGATTCCATGTTTGTTGTTGTGAACCGACTCTCCAACACGGCTCATTTCATATCTTGCCACAAGATAGATGATACTTCACATATTGCACATCTATTTTGTAGGCAAATCTTGCAACCGTGCCTACCGGTCACCGAGTACGCCTACAACCGCGCAACACACTCATCAACCGGCAAGTCCCCCTTCGAGGTCGTCTACGGATTCAACCCTTTGTCCCCATTGGACATCCTTCCTCTACCACTACAAGAGCGAATCAATATGGAAGAAAGTGCACGTTTGAACCACCTCAAGAAGGTGCATGAAGATACAAGGAAAACCATCGAGCGCCAAGTACCACGACTTGTGACCAAGCGCAACATCAACAAGCACCCCATGGTATTCAACATTGGAGATCTTGTGTGGCTACACCTTCGCAAGGACCGCTTCCCCAACGAACTCAAGTCCAAACTTCGACCATGAGCAGATGGACCCTTCAAGGTGCTCGGACGCTACAACAACAACGCCTACAAGATCGACATTCCCCGCGACAAGTACTCCGGGAGCGACATCTTCAACGTCAAAGATCTCTTGCCCTACCATGGTGATGAGGATTTCGATACGAGGTCGGATCTTTCCCAAGGGAGGGGAGATGATGCGGAACATCCCACGATCATCCCCATGGACGCACCTACACCTCCAATGGCACCACTTGGACCAATGACAAGAGCCCGAGCCAAGGCTATCGAAGATAAGGTGAACTCACTCCTCTCCGAACTCCCACTTTCTATGCATGAGACATGGCTACTACCTAAGTCCGAGACGTTGTGCATGATTAGGTATCAAAAGGATCCTCCCGAAGATGCACGTGAAGATGTACAAGCCCCCAAGTTCACGGATGAAGAAAACCAACGGAAGGAATCAAGGACACCTCCTAGGCCCCGGACATCCGGCCACGACCCCGGACGTCCGTCCCCTAGAGCTTCACCCACCACAGCCGCTCAGCCGCTAGGACACTACAGGCCCCGGACATCCGGCCTCGCCATCCCGGACATCCGGCCCTTCCCAATCCCCCGGAAATATGGCTGCCAACCCAGATATCCGGACATCCCCGAACCCGAGAGCAACATGGCCAGCTTCACCAGTCCGGACATCCGGCCCTCCGCGAACGCCCGGACGTCCGGCCTCCCCTGTCTGCGCACAGTGTAAGGGCACGAGGCCCATGTACCCCTTTGCCCACCTAGACTATATATACTCCTCCTCGTCCTTCTTTCTAGGGTTAGCAAAGGATTAGCTCATATTTTGTGAGAGAGCTTTGCTCATGCACTTGGTTACCTTATCCTCGGAGATTCGAGCCTCCACCGGAGAAGATCCCCCAAGAGGATTCAAGACCCCTTTTTAGGGAAGAACTCAAGACCTCCTTTGGAGAAGAACCGGTTACCGTGTACCGTCCGTTGTTGACTTTGGATCTTGTATCTCCTATCGTGTTTCGAGGATCTAGCACTTGTGTAATCATTCTTGTTGGTTTGAGTGTCTCTCTTGTGTTTTCCCCGTGTTTACCCTCGTTTCCCTCCTCTTGTTCTTCGTGTTCATCGTGGGGTCCGCTCCTTTCGTGAAAGATCGGTCGATTGGGGTTCCTACCCTACATCAGAATTTCTCTCGAAAGAATTGAGTGGGACGAAGATAGAACTTGATGAGGTTGTTGAACCTTTACTTCAACCAGAGAGTAATGCAGCACAGAAAGATGTTTCTGTGGCACCTACGTCAGTTGAAGAGGAAGCTAATGATGATGATCATGAAGCTTCGGATCAAGTTACTATAGAACCTTATAGGTCGACGAGGGTACATACAGCTCCTAAGTGGTACGGTAACCCTGTCTTAGAGGTCATGTTGTTGGACAACGGTGAACCTACGAGCTATGGAGAAGCAATGGTGGGCCCGGATTCTGACAAATGGTTAGAGGCCATGAAATCCGAGATAAGATCCATCTATGAAAACAAAGTATGGACTTTGGAAGCATTACTTGAAGGACGAAAGGCCATTTACAATAAATGGATCTTCAAGAAGAAGACAGACGCGGATGGTAATGTCACCATCTATAAAGTTTAACTTGCGGTAAAGGGGTTTTCACAAGTTCAAGGAGTTGACTACAATGAGACTTTCTCACCCATAGTGATGCTTAAGTCCGTCAAAATCATGTTGGCAATAGTTGCATTTTTCGATTATGCAATTCGGCAGATGGATGTCAAAACGGTGTTCCTTAATGGTTTCCTTAAGGAAGAGTTGTATATGATACAATCGAATGGTTTTGTCGATCCAGGGAATGCTGACAAAGTGTGCAAACTCCAGCAATCCATTTATGGACTGGTGCAAGCATCTCGGAGTTGGAATTTTTGCTTTGATAAGGTGATCAAAGTGTTTGGGTTTATACAAGTTTTCGGAGAATCTTGTATTTACAAGAAAGTGAGTGGGAGCTCCATAGTGTTTCTAATATCATATGTGGATGTCATATTGTTGTTTGGAAACAACATAGAACTTTTGGAAAACGTGAAGGAATATTTGAACAAGAGTTTTTCAATGAAGGACCTAGGAGAAGCTGCTTTCATATTAGGCATCAAGATCTATAGAGATAGATCGAGACTCTTAATAGGACTTTCACAAAGCACATACCTTGATAAGATTTTGAAGAAGTTCAAAATGGATCAGTCCAAGAAGGGGTTGTTGCCTATTTTGCAAGGTGTGAAGTTGAGTCAGACTCAATGCCAGTGACTACAGAGGATAGAGAAAAGATGAGTGCCATCCCATATGCTTCTGCCATAGGCTCTATCATGTATGCAATGATGTGCATAAGACCGGATGTCAGCCTTGCCATAAGTATGGTCGGAAGGTTTCAAAGTAATCCGAGAATGGATCACTGGACAGCGGTGAAGAATATCCTTAAGTATCTAAAAAGGACTAAGGAAATGTTTCTCATTTATGGAGGTGATCAAGAGCTCATCGTAAAGGGTTACGTCGATGCAAGCTTTGACACTGATCTGGCTGACTCTAAGTCTCAAACTGGATATGTATATATTATAAATGGGGGAGCGGTAAGCTGGTGCAGTTCCAAGCAAAGCGTGGTAGCTGATTCTACATGTGAAGCGGAGTACATAGCTGCCTCGGAGGCAGCAAAGGAAGGTGCCTGGACAAAGTAGTTCATGACAGATCTTGGAGTTGTGCCCAGTGTACTGAACCCAATGACTCTGTTCTATGAAGACACTGCTGCAATTGCTCTAGCCAAGGAACCAAGGTTTCACGAGAGGATGAGACACAAAGCGACGCTCCAATTCCATCTGTGATGCAAACAAGGACGAGGACATAAACATTTGCAAAGTACATACGAATCTAAATGTTGCAGATCCGTTGACTAAACCTCTTCCACGGGTAAAACATGATCAACACCAGAACTCTATGGATGTTAGATTCATTACCATGTAATACTGGATTATTGACTCTAGTGCAAGTGGGAGACTATTGGAAATATGCCCTAGAGGCAATAATAAAGTGGTTATTATCATTATTCCTTGTTCATGATAATTGTTTATTATCCATGCTATAATTGTATTGATCGGAAACTCAGACACATGTGTGGATACATAGACAACATGTCCCTAGTGAGCCTCTATCGGACTAGCTCGTTGATCAAAGATGGCTATGGTTTCCTAGCCATAGACATGAGTTGTCATTTGATAATGGGACCACATCATTGGGAGAATGATGTGATGGACAAGATCCAAACAATAAACGTAGCATATGATCGTATCAAGTTTATTGCTATCGTTTTCTGCATGTCAAGTATACATTCCTATGACCATGAGATCATGCAACTCACTGACACCAGAGGAGTTCCTTGTGTGTACCAAACGTTGCAATGTAACTGGGTGACTATAAAGGTGCTCTACAGTTATCTCCGAGGGTGTCTGTGGAGTTGGCATGGATCAAGACTGGGATTTGTCACTCCGTATGACGAAAAGGTATCTCAGGGCCCACTCGGTAATACAACACCGCAATGAGCTTGCAAGCAATGTGACTAATGGGTTAGCAACGGGATCTTGGATTATGGAACGAGTAGAGAGACTTGTCGGTAACGACATTGAACTAGGTATGGTGATACCAACGATCGAATCTCGGGCAAGTAACATACCGATAGACAAAGGGAACTGCATGTGGGATTGTCTGAATCCTTGACATCGAGGTTCGACTGATAAAGATCTTCGTAGAATATGTAGGAACCAATATGGACATCTAGGTCCCACTATTGGTTATTGACCGTAGAGGTGTCCCGGTCATGTTAGCATAGTCCTCGAACCCGCAGGGTCTACACACTTAACATTTAGTGACGATATAATTATAGTTGAGTTGTTATGGTGGTAACCGAAGGTTGTTAAGAGTCCCGGATGAGATCCCGGACATGACGAGGAACTCCGGAGTAGTTTGTAGGTGAAGATTGATATATAGGATGAAAGGCATAGGAGTTCGGAAGTGTTCCAGGGGTATCGGGTTATAACCAGGAGGACCGAAAGGGGTTTCGGGGGGGGCCCGACAAGTGTTGGGGGGCTCATGGGCCAAGGGGAGGGGGCACACCAGCCCACCCTCACCCCATCCCACGACCACCAGGAAGGTGGTGCACCCCTCTAGGGATGCCTCCCCCTTGCTCGGGGGCAAGCCACCTGGGGGGCCACCCAAACCTTGGTCGCCCCCATCTGGGCCGCCATCCCCCTGGGGGAAACCCTAGGGGCACCCCTCCTCCCTTCCCCCTATATATATAGAGGGGTAGAGGGAGGGCAGCCGCACCCATCTATGCCACGGCGCTTCCCTCCCTCTCCCTCGTGGTCATCTTCCTCTCCGTAGTGCTTAGCGAAGCTCTACTAAGATGCCACCACGCCGTTGTGCTGCCGGAGGACTTAAGCTACTACTTCACCATCGCTCGCTGGATCGAGGAGGTGAAGGCGTCATCAAGCTGTACCTGTGTTGAACGCGGAGGTGATGTCCGTTCGGCACTTAAATTGGGAGTTAGCGGGACGGATCGTGATTGGATCGCGAAGGCGTTCGACTACATCAACTGCGTTTCTTAACGCTTCCGCTTAGCGATCTACAAGGGTATGTAGATGCAATCTCTCCTCTCGTAGATGTTCATCTCCTAGAATGATCTTGGTGAGCTTAGACATTTTTTTGTTTCCCATGCAACGTTCCCCAACAGAGGTAAAACCCTGCATCCTGCTTTTTTGTATTGATTGTGATGGAGTACACAGTACGGGATGATCTACCTCGAGATCGTATGTGACTATATGTTTTTCTTCTACCCTAGAAGCTAAAACCCCTTGGCTTATATAAGGACCTGGGGTAGCTAAGGATTACATGAGGTTGTGATGTAGGGTGAAACCCTATACGGCCGGTCTTTCATGAAAGGAGCGGATCCCGCGAAGAACACGAAGAACACGAGGGGGAAAACAAGGGGAATCACGAGAGAAACACTAAAACCAACAAGATATGGTCACACATATGCTAGATCCTTGAAACACAAAGAGATACAAGATCCGAATCCAACAAAGGACGATACATAGGGTAACCGGTTCTTCTCCGTGAGGAGGTCTTGATGTTCTTCTCCGCGAGGAGGTCTTGAATCCAAGAGGATCTTCTCCGAAGAGGGGCCGCGGTCTCTCTCGTGGAGTAGATCCGTATGGATGAGCGAAGCTCTGTCTCTCAAATGAGCTATCACAACGCTAACCCTAACTAGGAGGAGGGGTGGTCTATTTATAGTCTAAGCCATGAGGGGGTAAGTGGGAAAGGGATACATGGGCTTTGGCCCGAGTCTTTGCACGCAGGCAGGCCAGAAGTTCCGGGTGGGGCCGGAAGTTCCGGGCAGGTTCCGGCCGGTTTCCGGGCTATCCAGAGAGTTGGTGCGCTCGGGGATGGTCTGGACTCCGGGGGCTGGAGGTTTCGGGCAGGCCGGAAGGTCCGGGGGCCGGAAGTTCCGGGATTTCCAGAAGCTTGTCCCTGCTTCTTCTTCCTTCTCCTCTTCCATGCTTGGCCTCGGTCCTTGGATCCTCCATGGTCGTCTCAGTTGTACCTGAGTATATGCAAGGTCCATGCATGAGGTAGTAGCCATGTCTCATATGTGGAAAGTGACGGTTCGGAGAGGATCAGAGGAGTGAGTTCACCTTGTGTCCAATGGTGTATGGTTGAGGTCTCATCATATGTCCTATTGGGGCTTGGGGAGTAGTCGAAGTGTACATGGGGATGATCGTAGGATGCTCCGCATCATCTCCCCTCCCTTGGGAAAGATCCGACCTCGGATCGTGATCCTCATCACCATGGAAACGGTTGTTGTGGATGGACTTGTAGTTGGACGGAGTTGAAGACATTGCGCAATCCAAGTACTCCAAGGTGTCGCCGAAGTGGTATACATGCAAAAAGAGCAAACACAAACAACACTCGGAAATACAATGGTTAGCGCACACAAAGTGTCCATCATGTAAGAATGAGTCTGTGCGGCAAGATTGTTCGTGACAAAGTGCATGAAGCTTATCAAGATTATCTAGAAAGATATGCAAAGCATTCATGGGCGGAAATGCAATCATTGTGCACACATATGTGTTGTGAATGTGATCAATGCAACCACGGTGCAAAATGATGTCATAGTGAGACGGTTTATCAATAGCATGAATATGGCAATGGATGATCAATATGAATGAGTTATCATGCAATTGATGGTAGGTAATATGGTCATGATGTATGAATATGCCATCAAGAAATATCACAACAAATTTTCTAAGGAAGTGCACAAGCTCATATATCATGGATGACATCGAAATACAAGATGCAACAAGGCAATCATAATGTGAGTCAATCCATGCATAAGATGCAAATTTGTCATGTGTGTGATATGTCCATCGAGCATGACATGTGTGAGCACAATCAAAAAATATGGAGGTGTCGGTATACCAATGCTCGATGTGGTGGCATGAGTGTAGGTTCGAAAGTGCATCCAATAAGTCCGAGCGCTCCTCAATGTGAAGGTCCATAGAGCCAATCTTCAATGTCGCTCCTCCATTCGCGAGATGTATCATGTAGACAACAAGAAGGAAACAACAATGAAAGAGTGACCCATCCAATATGTGTATTTGAGGGTGGCTCAAAGGGGAGGAGTTCACCTTTATGAGAATGTTGAAAATGTTGGTGTCGTGCATCGTGTACGCCATCACATGACCAAGTTGTCTCGTGATGGTACCACCTTGTGGATCCTTCAAAACGAAAGAACATGACAAACACTCAGAAAAACAAATGAGGTTAGCGGAAGTGCAAAACCAATCATTCGTGTGGTAAGATACCCAACAAGTGTATGCATCATGCTCATCATAAGAAAGGACAAGGGAGCATTTCATAGTATGGAGGCATATGATAAACATGGCAATAGCAACAAGGATCTCCACCAAGCATGCAAATACACATAGGAGTAGTAAAATGGTGAATGATGGGTAAAGGCAAGCAAGGGTCGCAATTGCATGGCAAAGACATAGAAATAGGCATAACATGCAAAGTGAACATGATATAATGGGCATAAGATGACAAATGGTAAATAGCCCATAGCCGTGTGAGAGCCAAGTAAAAGAGATGCGCGTAGTCGTTGCGCGAAGAGAACGGTGGGAAGGATAGTTCACGGGATCCCAAGTCATCTTTGCTCTCAAGAGCTCGTTTCGTCAACTCTTGGGATTGAGAGGTTGACGAGTATACGTGAGTACCTACACAAAACAAAGACAAAGGGAAAATTGTGTGTGCGTGGTATATGTACACATCATCCATCATGATGCGCACGTGTTTGTGTTGGTTAGCACAAAATATCCAATGCTCAAATAAATGAGATGCATGATATAGAAACATGTCATCCATCATGATAGGTGTGTTGTTATGTATATCATAATGGAGACTCAAATTGTGTAATGCATCATGAGGAATATCTAGAGCATTGTTATGCATGGAATGTATATGGTGCAAGCAATTATGGGAATCATGCAAAGTATGGAATGATTCAAAATCTCCTAATATGTATGAGGAAACTATGGGGGTCTCCTCATGAGCATTAAACATCACACGAAGAATATTGACAACATCCAAAACAATGCATATTTGGAACAATGTGATCATGGCATGGAATAGTAGATGAACTGTGCAAATCATGTAAAGGAAGCATGGCAATATCATCACATGAAAAACAAAAGCCAATGACCATCATCTCGTCATCTATGCCATAAGTGCAAATGGGATTTATTTGAATGGGGCATGCATAGCTACTATGTTGAGATTTAAATGATGCGATATGGGAGGTCTCACTCATAGCATATGACAAGTTTAAAGGATTATCAAACATGACGTGACCAATAGAATTTTCGCATGATATCCTATGTAGCATAGCATCACAACTAGGCAACTCAACATGCTCATCATCATATTCATCATAAATAGGTAAGTCATGACATGAAGAAGTCGCACTAGCATGAAGCATGGGAATAGGTGGATCAACATCATGCAAGCAATCATTAGTGAGATTGTCCACTAGTGGGACAAGAGAAGCACCATCACCTATGTTACCTTTGGAGCATCGCTCATGTGTTGTAGGTGAGGTGTCGAAAACCAAGTCGTGGTCATCTTCATCTTATGGAGCCATGTGGGGGTGCATCTTCTTCCACCATGGACATCGTTGTCTCCATTGGAGGTATGGACTCATCGAGGATAGGCGTGTCATCATGTAGGAGACCTAGCACCAAAGAAGAAAACACACTCGGAGTAGAGGTTAAGTCGTTAGAAATCATAGTGGCCTGACATGCCGTGTCAACTACCTCACTCACTAAGTCTTGTGTCTCACTCACTCCCGGTATGATGCTTTCACTCATATGGTTGGTGGAGTCACTCGAATGGCTCTCAACCTCACATAGGATGTGTGGCATGCTCTCAAGTGTGGGGCTAGTGGTGGTCACACTCATCCTCTCATAGGAAATGCACTCAATGTCACATATGGTGGAGTCACTCATATCACTCATGGGGTGGTGGCTCTCCTCACATGGCAATTGGGTCATCTCATGATATGTGGGTGTCAGAGAGATGTAGGTGCAAACATCTCCATGCTCTATCATGTCGTTGTCGTAGCCAGGGATGAAGGCCGAAGATGGCACATCATCACTCTCCTCCAAGACCAAAGATAAGGTCTCATGTGCGGTCTCGTAGCTTGACTCGGAGTATGAGTCCAATATGCGCGTCGTCTTCATGTTGTTGAAGAGGTTCATGCTCGTCGCCGTGGTCGAAGGGGATGGCCCTTGCTCGACCTTCTTGTCGCTGTCTTGTTGTATGAGGTCCATATGATGTGGCACCTCGTAGCTCGTCTCCATGACCGAAGGGAATTTCCCATGTTCGACCATCTTCCTTGGGGGGCTTCCGAAGATGGAAGTGTTGCCCTCGCTCGTAGGTGGTCGCCTCGTTGGTGAAGATGTCGATGTAGGTGAACTCATGGGAAGTAGGCAAAGAGGGCGTATGTCCAAAGGCGAAGATGCCTTGATAGCATTTGGCGAAGATGTCGAAGTGGTGGTGGTAGTCATAGCTCCGTCTTGGTGGTGCTTGTCTCGCGGTCTTCTCTTGTGCTCATGAAGTTTGGCCTTGGCGTGAAGTAGGGCTTGTTGGGACTTGTGCATTTGCGCTTGGCGAGCATCTTCATGATGATGGTGTCGTTGTCGTGCTTGAGCTCGATGGAGTTCATCGTTGTCATGCACATGATGCTTGGAGGTGACCTGCCCTTCATGACAATGTGAATCACGAACGTGATGGTGGTCGCCATGGAGATGTGGCCGTGGACGACTTGCGCTTGCATCATTTTTGCGCTCCGAAGACTTGTGACTTGAACGTCGCTGCCTTGAGGATGATGAATGGGAAGAACGGTTAATCAACAAGGTCCGAATCTCCTCCATCCTTGCATCTTGCTCCTCCTTTTGTGCGGAAAGCTTGTTGTCGATGTAGTCCCTTTTCCTTGCTTCGGAGTGATGAATGTCGATGTAGAGGTTCTCGATGCGCTCTCGCAATCTTGATTGTGCACCTTGCATTTGTCGTTGTAGATCGAAGATTGACGCTTTGGTGATGTAGTTGTTCATGTCGTCATTGTTGTCGAAGACCGGAGATGAAATGCTTTGCCTATCCATCACAATACTCGAGCAAGTATGAGTGGAGAAAGGAGAAGAACTATACCAAATGTACCTTTATCAATGTTGAAGATGGATCAATGATCGCTCAATGATGTAACAAGGAAATAGCACAAGTGGTACCAATTCTTGTCGGTTTCTCACACCTACACAAATAAGGCTTATGGTGGAGCTCGGTGAGGATAGTGGCCCAAAAATTTAATGCAAAATTTTAGCAAGAGTCAATAATGTTGAAAGAGATTCACAAATTCGCAAGTAAAACAAGTAGACCAATAGCAATATGTGGCACACGGAAACACACACACTGATAGATAAATGGGGTCGTGCAACCAAGGAATGAGCACAAAATGTGGAATCCATGGAAAAAGCTCGTGTTGCACAACTCAAGAGAGACGCTAGCACGATTGCTCAATAGGCGGATACGACACTTGTTCACAACCTATGATATGCAAAATGTATGAACTTTCTATCCCAAGTATTTTATGTATGTATGTTCCGGTGGTGTGATCCAAGATGATCGGATATGAAAATCTTATATGCAATGTGGTATGATGCTATGGCTATTGCGTACAAGCTTCTTTGCTCTTTCTCTTTTGCTTAAAAGCTTTTTCTTTTTTTCTTTTTTTCTTTTTTTGTATATGGCCACTATGTGAAATGCACAAACCAAGATAGCAATTGGGTATATACGGGAACAATCTTGTGACACAAGGGATGATATGATACCAATATGATATGGTATGTATGCAATGTATGGTGTAGATCACTAATGTGCACAAGTAACGTTGCCAGCAATACTCAAATGGCTAGTCCCGATAGGCAAGTGACGCAAAATAGGCTAGGGGTTAACAATGCAATTGCAAGGGAATATACAATGGAGGGATACCACGATACCAAGATGATATGGAGGTTATCGTCCGTGGTGATGATGAGTGGGGAGATACGAAGATGATGGAGACTCGTCCCTAAGTAGCCGAAACACCTTAGGAAATGGAAAAACTGCGAACTCAAAATCTCAAATGTCAAATGGTGGTAACGGGAATGCGGTGGTGGTTGCGGAAGCTCAATGGGATTGCGGAAATGCAATGATGGGTTTCGCGAGTAGGCAATGCGGAAATGGATGGTAAGGTGTTGGACTATACACGGTGTCGGAGTTGGAAGAACGGTCCCTAAGTAGCCTAAACACCTTAGGAGACGCAACTCACAACACAAACAAATTGGGTTAAATTGGGTTGGTGGAAGTGTATGGTGGGTAAGCCTATGCGGAAGTGGTGGTGGTGGTTGATGAGGAAGCAACCGTCCCTAAGTAGCTGAAACACCTTAGGAAACTCGAATCACTACTCAAGCAACCACATATGCAATGGGGAACAAAATTGGTTAGGTTGCAGAAGTCGGTGGTGGTGTAGCGGATGATGTGGTGGAAGCCCTAGGCAAAGATGCCAAAGTTACAAAAAATTGATGGGGTAAAAAGGTGGTGAAACCAAGGTGAGGTCCTCGGGCACGTCGATAGCTTCAAAACGAGCCAAAGAACACTCAAATCGGAGTTCGGAGCGAAAAGTTGTGATGAAAACGGTGAAGGAGGGTGATGTTGAAATTTTGTGCAATGTCTCGGGTTAGGCCGAAAGTTCCGGGGGTCGCGGAAAAAGTAAAGGGGAGTCTGGGGATTTTTGGGGTAAACTTTTTGGTTAGCCCGAAAGTTCCGGGGGTCGTGGAATTTCTTCCGGGACGAACCCTAAATTCCAGATCTGAGAACGGGGGCGGAAAAACTCGATTTTCAGGGTCAAAATTGAGAAGATTTTGTGGATGTAAATGGGGGAAAAGATGGGGAAGGCTAGATCCACTTGATACACAACGAATCCATGGATCAAAATCAACAAAACATCATCCAAACCAACAAATCACAAAAAATTGGGGCTATTTTTGGTGGGGATTTTCGAATTTAGGACGAAATCAAGCAAAAGAAGGCTAGAAAACTAAGAGGGGGCTCCGAAATCATGATCAACATGGATCATGATACCAAGATGATGTAGGGTGGAACCCTATACGACCGATCTTTCACAAAAGGAGCGGATCCCGCGAAGAACACGAAGAACACGAGGGGGAAAATGAGGGGAATCACGAGGGGAAACACGAGAGAAACACTAAAACCAACAAGATATGGTCACACATATGCTGGATCCTCGGAACACGAAGAGATACAAGATCCGAATCCAACAAAGGACAATACATAGGGTAACCGGTTCTTCTCCGTGAGGAGGTCTTGATGTTCTTCTCCGCGAGGAGGTCTTGAATCCAAGAGGATCCAACAGAAGACGATACATAGGGTAACCGGTTCTTCTCCGTGAGGAGGTCTTGATGTTCTTCTCCGCGAGGAAGTCTTGAATCCAAGAGGATCTTCTCTGAAGAGGGGCCGCGGTCTCTCTCGTGGAGTAGATCTATATGGATGAGCGAAGCTCTATCTCTCAAATGAGCTATCACAACGCTAACCCTAACTAGGAGGAGGGGGTGGTCTATTTATAGTCTAAGCCACGAAGGGGTAAGTGGGAAAGGAATACATGGGCTTCGGCCCGAGTCTTTGCACCAAGGCAGGCCGGAAGTTCCGGGCTCCGGAAGTTCCGGCCAGGTTCCGGGCTATCCAGAGAGTTGGCGCACTCGGGGCTGGTCTGGACTCCGGGGGCCGGAGGTTCCGGGCAGGCCGGAAGTTTCGGGCTTTCCAGAAGCGTGTCCTTGCTTCTTCTTCCTTCTCCTCTTCCATGCTTCGCCTTGGTCCTTGGATCCTCCATGGTTGTCTCGGTTGTACATGAGTATATGCAAGGTCCATGCATGAGGTAGTAGCCATGTCTCATATGTGAAAAGTGACGGTTCAAAGAGGAGTGAGTTCACCTTGTGTCCAATGGCATATGGTCGAGGTCTCATCGTATGTCCTCTTGGGGCTTGGGGAGTAGTCGAAGTGTACATGGGGATGATCGTAGGATGCTCCGCATCAGGTTGGTTACATCCAGGGATAAAAATGCCGTTGATTCAAATGTATCCTAGAGTATGCGCCAAGTCTTCGGAAGATTCCATCTTGAGCACGTCGAAGGGCATGGCAGTCTTGGCCCACTTGTTGATGATCTAAGGGTTATCGACACGAACCACTATAAAGGGGACGACGTGGCAAGCACCCCCTAATCCAGGACACCGTCACCTAGGGTGCTCCGTGCCATTTGGGTGGAAATTTCCAATGTAAGTGGGGAGCCCCAGGTACTTCATCCTTAGTCTTTTTGCTTGGAGACCCAGTTAATTCATGATGGATGCAGGGGTTTTTACTGAACATTATTGAAGATTTATGGTTGTTAATGACTTGCCCTGAGCAGGTTTCAGACAAACGGACGATATCATTAATGGCCATTGCCCTTGCTATCAGCTTGAACCAAGTGTACTGAATCATCCGTGAACAATAGGTGGCTAACAGTTGGAGTGGTCGGCGCCAACTTTATTCCTTTTATCCTGCCTTGCTCTTTAACTTGCTTCAACAAAGCTAGAAATCCCTCAGCACATAAAAGAAAGAGATATGGGAAAAGGGGATCACCCTATCGAAGTCCACAACCAAGGATCGCTATGTCCGTCATATATCCATTCACGGTAAACATGTACGTCACTGACTCCACACATTTCATGGCCATCTCCACAGGCACAGCTAAAGGCCATCTTATCATCATTGCATGGAGAAAGGGCCACTCAAATTGTCATATGCCTTGCTGATAATGAGTTGAAGAGAGGCATACCGATCATTCCCGCACTTCTTTCACTTCATAAAATGAGTAAAGCTCATAGGTAAAGATGGTATTGTCTAAGATTAAACTATTGGACACAAACACACTTTGATTCGGTGAAATGACCTCATCATTAATTGTCTTCAAATGGTTGGCTAGAACCTTGATACAAGTTTGTACACCTCATTGCAGAGGCTAATAGGGCATATGTCTTTAACACTCTTTGGGTCTTGAACCTTTGGGATGAGTGCCACTAAAGTTTCATTCCATCCCTCCAGTATACTGCCGCCTTGCAACACAGCAAAAACTCTCTTGTACGATTTTCTCGCCAACTACAATCAATACTTCTTGTAGAAGATCGCCAACATCACATCCGGACCAGGTGCTTTGAGATCACCAATGCTTTCTAGCACTGCCCACACTTCTTCCTTGAAATCCGCAAGAAAGTGGGCGTTCATTTGAGTCGAAACATGTTTGGCACCGCAGCCAAGATGTGGGTAAGATCAATACCTCCCAAGAGGGTAAAGTATTTAAAGGAATAATTAGTTATAAGGGTCTTAAGCCCTTCTCCCCCTCCACCTCCACATGATCATCACCTTTCAAAAAAAATCAGAGTATTTCGTTATTTCTGTTCCATGGCAAAGGAGTGAAAGAATTTCGTATTACGATCTCAATTGTCCAACCAGTTCACATGAGCTCTCTAGCGCCAAAACACATCATGTTGGTCCTCAAGCCGTTCGAACTTGAAGCATAAAACTTGCTCATGCTTGTTTGACTTATTTTGTAAGCCATTGCAGCTTGTTCGGCTTATTTTGTAAGCCATTGCAGCTGTGAGATGAGAAGATATTCGAACAGAAGAAAAGAGTAGAAGAACGGGTAGAGAAAGATGCAACAAGGGCACAATGACTTATTATTGCACAGTGTGTGGCACTGCACTATAAGATGCAAATATCTCGGGCCAACCAAGCAGACCCCAGACATGTCCTGTTCGCATAAAATGCTCATGTATTCCCTACTGATTGTATCCACCAAAATTTAATATACATTCGTTCATGAATTCACAGATTTTAACCACCAAGATTTACTTAACATATAATTCTCTCTTTGCCCTTACAAAATCTACAAATGCGATGTGTTCTTACAGTCAATGATTAATGATCTCCTTCATTCAAGGGGCTTTTATAGGATGAGAAACTTAGAAAAATTTCTACTGCGGCCGCTGGCTTTGCAGGATTGAATCCCATACAAAGAACTTCCAATGAGAAATCTTCGTACTACTTTTGTTTTTCCTGTGATGCAATCAAACAAACTCAAATCTAGTATCCACTTAAACCTCTTGAAGACAATCTTTTGTCTTTCATATGATGCAATCAAGCTGACGCAGTTTATCTGTCTTTGGGAGCTGCTGATTGAGACTGACCTTGTGCCGGCCAATGAAGATAAGGCCATTTAGGCTTGGAATGTTGTTGGAGAGTACACAAAGCTTCTGCATACAAGATGCTCTAGGAAGGGGGGATCCTATTCCAGCCCACAGCTGCGATTTGGAAGAGCTGGGCCCCGCTTTCCTGCAAAATATTCATGTGGTTGGCAATTCAATACAGACTTTGGACCTCGCACAGAAGGCTCGGGCATGGGTTACAAGAGGAGGCTTCACCCTGCTTTTTTTGTGATGAGGAGGAAGACACGGTGGTTGATCATTTGCTGTTGCAATGTGTCTTTGCAAGGCATGTTTGGTATTTGTGCTTCTCCAAGGTGGACGGTGATCTGGGCATGCTCCCTTCCCATCAGGACAGGCTACAGGATTGATGGACTAGTCGGCGCAAACAAATCCAAAAGGAGGAAAGAAAGGGCTTCGACTCGTTCGTCATGCTTCTTTGTTGGACTCTATGGAAGCAAAGAAATAATAGGGTCTTTCATTCAGGTAACATCCGTAGTGTGTTTGGCACCGTAGAGCTAATCTTCGCCGAAATCCGGCAATGGGCTCTTGCAGGAGGGAGATGAGTTCACTGATATTGTTAGTTGCCTAGTTTAAGCCCGGCAATGGGCTCTTGCAGGAGGGAGATGAGTTCACTGATATTGTTAGTTGCCTAGTTTAAGCCGGAGTGGAGGGGTGTGGGATCGCCGGCCTGTGGTGCTCGCCGTTGTAATCTCTTATACATATTTTCTCTCTTCTATGAAGTTAAGGTACGCCTTTGGCAAACTCTCAGAAAAAAAATATGATGCAATCAAACAAACTCAAATCCATCAAAATTCAAATGAGCTTCGTCAATTTACTGAAACTTTACAATCCCACACATCAAAAAATGCCCTAAAGGTCTATGCACATCCACCCTCATGATCGTACCAATACACATAAGCCCATGCGATTGTGTACAGAGGACCAAAAGTTGAAATGCATAACAGCCACTGTAATGGACGGCAATAGAATGAATATTACAGAACTGTGAAAACACGGAAGGCTTCTTCCTATAGGGATACTATTATTGTTACGAGACTAAACAAACATTAAGAACAAAATTATTACAAAGAAATATGGCAGGTCACACTAAAACCGAAGTGGTACTTCACAAATGACGAAAACTCAAGACCCTACTCGGACTTGCATGTAGAAAATAGCAAGCAGTGAATTTCAACGCGCTCATAAAAATAGGCATCAGGCTCAGAATTCTGAATGGGAGAATGGGAGCGCACTGTCAACACAGCACAAATCGCCCAACAAATGTTCAATCTCATGCAACACACAAGCTCAAATGATGCTTTGCTTTGTGCCTGAACCATCCTTTGTCAAATCTGAGACAGTAACTGGCTTCGCAACAGCATCAACAAAAGATAGCTCATTTGTATCTTTCACAAGTGCATTAACCACATCGGCAGATACTCCAGTGCTCAGTTGGACAACTGTTGAGTGCTTATCACCACTAACTTCTAGAGCATTTGCTAAATTGTTGGCTGCAGAACTAGATGGTTCATCTGCTTCATGTGTATTCAGGAAGAGACAAACAACAGCACAGTCATCAATTTTAGAAGTAGGGTACCTAGTACGCCAGGCACGATTAGCTGATTCAACCAGGAAGCGTGCTGCAGAAGCCCGAGAAGTGGCTCTGCTTATGATGCTAACAACTTCAGTGTTTGACAGCACATCCCACACCTAGAATTAGCAAACAAGTTAGATAATTGCATCATGTACCAGAAAACCTTCAACTTAGGAGTCTCTGGAAATGATATGGTATAACTCAAAACATCTGCTCACCCCATCAGTCGCCAACACGATAAACTCATCCTTCTCTGTGACACGGTGACAGGAGACTTCAGGCATAGAAATTAGACCATACTCCTTAAGACAGAAGTCTCCAAATGCCCTTGCCATGGCCAATCCAGGTGAGTTATACTTTGGCAGCCAAACACGAGCAACCTCTGGCTCCTCAGGAAGTGCAAATATTCTGCCCCTGCGTTGCCTGATGCGTTGTGCTTCACCTGAATAACAACCATGCCATTACATTCATATTAATAGCGTGTCAGAAGCATATAGCAATCTTCATTTAGAAGTGCCATCAATCTCAGTACAATACCTCACACGAAGTGTAGAAAAGGAAGAAAAAGAAGGCATAAAAACATAATTAACTTTTGCAAATATGGCATTTCACCTGCAGTGCAGCATTACTTGCTGGTTGCTGCTAGAGCAACATGAAAATGGTTGCCATCATATACTCATATATGTACAATTTACAGAAATACTTCAAAATAATATGAAAATGGTTCTGTAAATTGTATATCTTGCAAAAAGATGATTCAAAATATAGCTTAAGAGATGATGTCGATAAACATCTCTAAATAATCCTCCAAAGCATAGATACATTTTACTTTATAAGAAGCAAATGCTACTCAGAAAAACTAAGGGTTTGGTAATATCCGTCTCGTTGACAGGCAGGTTCACTTGACTTTTTAGTGCGTATTAGAAATTCAAGCGCCAACCAGAAATTATTGACCACTGTGTCACACTTTCACACGATAGTAACACATCACAACAAGCCTTGTTGCCTTGCCACACTAAAACCAAAAAAACTGATTTACGTGGGCACCCTGATAATTGATATATTGATATAAATAAGTTATATGGGCCCAACATTCAAATTTAGTCTGTTACACGATAAAGACAAGAAAGGGTAAAATATTAACACAAAAATGGTAAGTGCTACATGGCATAAGATCAGAAATGTCACATAGGCAAGACATAAACAAGGGCACACAAATTATACTAGAGTTCCCAAGTCCACTGTCACAAAATCCTACACTGCATACATGATGATATATTGCAAGAAATTGGATATGAAAATGATAAATATATGGAAACCCTAAAGAGAATACGAAGCATACTTGGAATGTTAGGTTTGAGATCAACCGTCAACTGGACAGCAATGAGCTGACCATCTTCATTTCTAGTGCCTAAGATAGCTCTTGAGTCTCCCAAGTTGCCTATTATAAGATTATGACCCTACACAGCAAGATATATGAGTAAATCAATACTCTCAACACACTGCTTTTCATGAATATTTTAAACTGAAATTTAACATCAGAACAGAGTTTTGCATTAAAAATCCAGCGTATGGCTACCTGTTTGAGCACTGCCACTGCTGTAGTTCCACTGAAAAAGCAATCGATATTCTTGTGTAACTTCAGATCCCTGTCCATTATGTGAAAAGCCCGCAAGAATGAAGTTCTGAATGTTGTGAATATCTCTGGGTATTCCCTATCCTGCTCAGCTGCAACAGAAGTGGTGGTTTCTTTTCTCTCTGGGTTTACGGGTAAACCTACTTCATTTGTGTTGCCTTCCATGTTGCTAGCGGGTGTCTCTCTACCCTTATCTGTCCCCATATCCGCACCAAGCTTTACGGGTAGGAGATCTCTCACTCTCTTAGCAACCAAATGACCGTAAGGTCCATGACCATCAAACACACCGCAAAAAATGGTGTCATCTCTTGAACAGAAGTTCTGGCAAAAAGTAAAATATCTTATCTAAATCAATCATCTCATTCAGAACAATAACAACAGCAAACTGTATGTGTTAAAAGCAGACTGAAGATGAATATGGCAAATATAAGCAATTTGTGGAAAGTCAGTCATGTTGCATGCCTGAATTAGGGCACTGATAAAGTATGTAGTCGAGAGTATGTGAGGAATTGGATGTGGGACCCATAATAATACAGGTGAAGCTCTCCTCTTCTTATTGGTTGCATGTCTTCAGTCGATACCTAGTTGGTACAGTAATTTTGTACATATAGCCATACTCGTGTAAAATTAGCAACTTATATTGCCCATCTTTCATATCCCAGTGCATTAGAGCATCTCTAGCCGCGCCCCCAACAGGCCCCCCAGGGCGACCTTTTTCGCGCCGGCGCCGAAAAAAACCCCCAGTCGCACCCCCAAGACGCCGAAATCCGCCGGCTCGGCCCGTTTTTGGGCCCGGCGATCCCAGGCCGAACCCAGCACACTGGGGGGCGCTCGGGGGCTCCGGCGGAAGGGGAAAACACGCCTAGGCCACACTATCGTGAAAAGTAAGGCAATCGTCCAGATTCGCCCCCCACCCCCGCGCGCTCGGCCACCACCCTGCCGATCCCGGCGCCACCCACCGCCCAGCACCGCTAGATAGGCGATTCTCTGCCAAGAAAGAGAGAAGGTTTCGCTGCGGCAACCTCTCTCCACCACCTTCCGGGCGAGTTTTCCGGCGCTCCGAACCACGGCGAACCATGTGATAAAAAAATTACTTTTGTCGAATTCGTGCCGAGCCACGGCGAATATGGGCCGATTTGCGCCGATATCGGGCCGATTTTTCGCCGAAAGTGGGCCGAAAAGCAAGCACATTTGCGCCAAAAATGGGCAGATATCGGCGCCTTGGGACGACCTGGGGGCGGCGGCTGGGAACCCAATCGCCCCCAGAGCCGATTTTAGCGCCGGCTCGCCCCCAGGCGCCGATTTTTAAGCCTCCTGAGGGGCCAACGGCTGGAGATGCTCTTATACTGAGTACTAAAGTTGTCAAATCATGCAAGTCTAGTTCAGCATGCTGCCTAGGGAATTCCTCGAAGGTAAATGAGTTCCACAAACAGGTGAGATGTGAACAGTACATGTGGTACATTGGACATGCAGCCAAATTTGTAATCAAACGTATGGAAAAGGATGTAAAGAAGCGTCAAGCAGATAAGATCATCCAGCAAGAAGGGGAAAAAGAAAAGGAAGAATGGATAAGGATGAGAATCATGTGGAGCCCATCCAACATTCAAGTATCCAACACAAATCCAATCATTGCACTTGAATTAAGCCAGGGGAACTGAAACTCTCTACCAGCAACATCCAATGACAATTCATTTCAAAGGAATATATAATGAGTCAAACTTCAATTCTTGGGAACTATAGGATTCGTACGTACACGGTGTTTCTTTCCGCATATTACATAAGTCGTACGAACATACACTGAAAAAGTGCTCGAAAACAGCTGTTGAGGTTAACATCGAGATCAACTCAATACTGACGAAGCAAATCCAGATCAAAGCAAGCGAGAGCGAAATTAAACCCAACCTAGAACCACGTTTCATTTGGATTACCGAGATCTATTCTAATCAAGTAAAAGTAAAATTATTACAGCATAAGAATTGGAAGGGGGCAAGCGGGTAGACAATTGCTGTGTTTTACCTCCCAAACGATCATCGCGTCCTGGTTGACGCCCTTCTTGCCCTGCATCGTGTAAAGCGACGCAACAGCGCAGGCGCCATTGCCAGCAATCCGGCCGGGGATCCGCCTCAGCTCCGCCGCGAAGCGCCGGCCGTCCGCTGTCGACGGGATGGCCCCGCGTGGCGGCACTGGGCGCGGCTGCCTCTGAGGGGACGCGGCCCACGGGAAGCCAAGCACGCGGAGCACGCCGAGCAGGCAGCCGAGAAGGTCATCGAGACACCGGCCACCAGCGGCCGCTCCACCTCCTCCCACACCGCCCCCCGCGGGCGGAGCGGACGTGACCATGACGACGCGCGTGGCGAGCGCGACGGCGACAAGGGGCAGCTGCTGCTCCCCTCCGCAGCTAGGCCGCCGAGGGCTGGTACCCGACCGGCGTCCCGCGGCGGCTTCCACCATGCACCTGCGGTGGGCGCCCAGCGCCGCCCCCGGCCTTTCCCTCCTCCTCTACCCAACGATTCGCTCGCGCCCCCCGGCGACCGCCGACAAGGAAGTAGGCTGCCTGCTGTTGTTGGCGCAGGAGAAGAGAGATGGGAGTGGGACTGCGGGGAGGCAGGCGCACAGGGGACGGGATGGGAGCTGCTAATTAACCCGACGAGGGATGTGGACTGACCAAAAGGGCAACACAAACAAAAGCAGCCAGGACCCCAAAAAAACGAGACAAGTCGAGCAACGCACACAAATTGTCACTCTCTTCTCATCTTTTCTTGCTTGCATAAATTGTTTGATCAAAAAATCTTTATATATAAAATATATGTTAGGTTTAAATGTGCTTGCCATGTGATTCATGATGTTTTTTTGCATATTGCAATTACTATTCTTACATGAGTATCATTAAAATCATCATGCCTACCTAAAAAGGCATTAAAAAAAGCACTTATTAGAAACAACGTAATATTTACCTCTATTGTTTTTTTATCACATGATTAAGCTACTGTATTAATCATGTTTTATATTTTTTTAAAGAAATTTAAGAGCGTTTAGATCACTAAGGGGTTGTTTGAATACAGTGTTTGTGGAGAACCAGTTTTTCTTAAACGTAAAATCTGTTATAACCGCCTAAAACCTTGTTTGGGTTATCTAATGAAATCGTGGATATGGATAATTGCTAAAAACTCAAAAAGTCAGTTTATAGAAAAACGACTAATATACGTTTTTCTATAAAGTTGTTTTCTGTATACTATGGCTTTCACGCCGTCCGGTGCCTCGCACAGAGAATTGCATCGGCTTATTGAACTTTAGCGTTTGCATCGTCTTCGTCATCTCCACTGTTGCGTTTGCCATCTAATTCTACGCCCCCGCGCGTCCATGCCGGTGGCCGCGGTGGTCGCCGACGGCACCGACGACGACGTCGAACTCCGCGGCATCGACGATGCGAGGCTGAAGGCTGGTACCCGACCGCAATAGACTCCGGCATAATGGCAAGAGATGTACGCAGTTCCTTGTCGGTTCGTCGTGGTCGCCGACAGACCACGCTGCCATGGCCGGCCGTGCCTCGACCGGCTCTTCTACTACTTAGCTCGCCATGCCCGGCTTGGTCGCTGCGGCGCTGGTTATCTCTTCATGCCCGTTCTCTAGACATCCATGCCCAGCTTGGCTGCGTCTCTGCCACTATTCCGCTCCACACCGAGCGGTGCACCTGCGTTGCTATACTGCTATATGTACATCTTGTCCACCTCGAAGCCATTGTTTGTGCTCATGTATGCCACCTCGCAAATTCTGTTCGCATTTGGCAGAAAAGCATGTGCGTCCGCGTCATGTAGCATACACACGAACAGGAGAAGTATGCACAGTGAAGCTTCATGGCCTCGCGTAGGAGGAGCGCGAGGTAACTGAGCAATTGTGTTTTCCTTCTTCTTTTTCTCCACCCAAACAAGAAATTGTATATACTTATCTTAACAAAAAAACTAACTAAAACTGGTTTTTCCTAAAAATCCTCCTAAAACTCGTTTTCCTAAATCTCACATCTAATCCTCGATATCCAAACAACCACTAAAAGCCCCTCCCTGGCAATATTATGTGAACAGATAAAGCCAATGAGGGTTAAGGAACAAAAGGCCTTTGTTAGAATTTTGCTAGTAGACCTTTGGCCCAAAGCCCAACTAAAATTCTGAAATTCTCTTGACTCATTCATGCACACATGTGAGTGGAGTGAGTGAGGCTAAAGTTTAGTCCCACCCCGGAAGTTGAGATAGAGTTGCACCTCTTTATAAGGTGAGCTCTTCTACCACTTGTATGAGCATGAAAAGAGGAGATCTACACGCGCGCTCCTCCTCCTCGCTCGCCGCGCCGCGCCGCGGGTTGCGGAATTGAGCCGAGCCGAGGACAGAGCTATGCACGTTGTCTATATTTTTGCTGTTCGGGAAAAATTAATAAGTCATTAATTAATAATTAACGGGTGCGTTAATTACTGAACCGTTTCCGATTCTTTTAGATCGTGACGACTCGGACGTGGGGTTTACTCCGGCGACCTACCCGGCCCGCACTATATAGGCAGGCAGACGTCTACCCTAGACGCCACCGCTTCGTATGGTTTCTCACCACCGTTCCAGATCATTGCGCCGCCAAGCAAGTCTTCTCCATCCCTCCTTTCGGCGTGCACCGGGAGAAGGGACAGCAGGCCTCCGGAACCCCTGTACGGGAGAGGGGCGATCAGGTTTTTGGGGAGCGCGACTGCTCGCAGTGACGACTTCGCGAAGGACGACTTCTTCCCCGACCTCGGCAACCTCATCCTCGACGACATGGGCGACAACGTCAACGCCGGCGGTGCTGCTCCCGCTGCACCGTATGTGATTCTATCCTTCCTGTTCGAGATCGTGGTAGAATTCATGTTTCTAGTATGTGCCCTAGATGTGATCTGTTCATCTGCTATGCTAGTTCGCATGATTAGTTTAATCTCTACTACTATAGTCATGATTTATCTTCTAATTATTCGGATCAAATCTCGTAGTAACTTGCTCATATTTCCAACAATCCAAAAACCTAATTATAGGCAATTTACTCTGAGTGGTTTTGTTGCGCATCTGAAGCCGCGTGCCTTTAAGGGGGCGCAATATAAGAGGTGGCGCACGAGAGCAGTCTACTGGTTTCAGACCATGGGCTGCTATGACGCCACCAAGGGCAAGCCTGAGGGCGATCTTAATCCAGCATAGCTGGAAGCTTTCGAGAAGATCGATACCCTCTTTAAAGGCGCTCTTCTGAGTGTTCTTGATGACTCCATTGTGGATTCGTATATGTCGTTTGACAACGGCAAGGACATGTGGGCTGCGCTCGAGGCCAAGTTTGGTGCCCCGGACGCCGGCAGCGAGTTGTACGTCATGGAGCAATTCTATGACTACAAGATGACTGATGAGCGCCCTGTTGTACAGCAGGCTCATGAGATACAGTCGCCCGCAAAAGAATTTGAGTACTTCAAGTGTGTGTTGCCGGACAAATTTGTTGCCGGAGGCATCATTGCCAAGCTTCCACCTTCGTGGAACAATTTTGCTACTTCCCTGAAACACAAGAGACAGGAGCTTTCCGTTGCGGATCTCATTGGTACTTTTGATGTTGAAGAGAAGGCGAGAGCAAAAGACACACTTGCTCGAGTTGCTGAGGGAGGTTCTAGTGCCCACATGGTACAGAAGAAGAACTCCCAGCCCAACAAGTTCAAAAACAATAAGAACAAAACTCAGGGCAAAGGCAAGTTTGATACAAAGAACAAGCCATCACATTCTACCAACTTCAAAAAGAATTCTCATAAGAAGGGGAAGGGACTTTGCCATGTCTGCGGTGATCCTAATCACTGGGCTCCGAAGTGTCCTAACCGCTTTGAGGAGCGCGAACATGAGAAGAGCGGCAGGTCCACTAATGTTATCATCGGTGATACTGATATGAAGGAATTAGGGTACGGTATTTTTCCTACCATCCTTTCAGTATTTCAATCCCCTGATTGGTTAATTGACACCGGTGCCAATGTACATGTTTGTGCTGACGCCTCCATGTTTTCTTCTTACCAAGGCAACAGGGACTTCACCCGTGCTGATGGGGAACGGGTCACATGCCATCGTTCGAGCTGTTGGTACGGTCGATTTGAAGTTTACTTCAGGGAAGACTGTGCGTCTGAAGAACGTTCATCATGTGCCGTCCATAAATAAAAATCTCGTTAGCGGCTCCCGTTTATGTCGAGATGGTTTTAAGTTGGTTTTCGAATCTAATAAAGTTGTAATTTCTAGGTATGGACAATTTGTTGGAAAAGGCTATGAGAACGGAGGCTTGTTCCGCCTGTCTTTGTAGATATTTGCACTAAAGTTATTAATAATGTTTGCTACAACAATGAGTCTCATATTTGGCATTCACGACTTTGTCACATTAACTTTGGTTGCATGACGTGGCTAGCCAATATGAATTTAATTCCGAAAATCTCTACTGTCAAAGGCTCTAGGTGCCAAGTATGTGTGCAAGCTAAGCAACCTCGCAAGTCCCATAAGACTGCAGAGGCAAGAGACTTGGCGCCACTAGAGCTTATATATTCTGATCTTTGTGAGATGAATGGCGTGTTGACAAAAGGTGGAAAGAGATACTTCATGACGTTGATTGATGACTCCACTAGATATTGTTATGTGTATCTCCTGAAATCAAAAGAGGAGGCTTTTACTTTCTTCAAAAACTATAAAGTTGAGGCAGAGAACCAACTTGATCGAAAAATTAAACGGCTTAGGTCTGATCGTGGTGGAGAGTATTTTTCCAATGAATTTGATCTGTTTTGTGCGGAACATGGTATAATCCATGAGAGGACGCCTCCCTACTCACCTCAGTCAAATGGGGTAGCCAAAAAAAAGAACCGAACTCTAACTGATATGGTTAACACCATGTTAGACACATCGGGTCTTTCCAAGGAATAGTGGGGGGAGGCGCTAATGACCGCGTGTCATGTCCTAAACCGAGTTCCCGCAAAGCATAAGACCATGACTCCGTTTGAGGAATGGGAAAGGAAAAGATCGAAACTCTCTTACCTACGTACTTGGGGTTGTTTGGCGAAAGTCAATATAGCAATTCCCAAGAAGCGCAAGCTTGGACCAAAAACCATGGATTGTGTTCTTCTGGGCTATGCTTTTCATAGCATCGACTATAGATTTTTTTATAATAAAATCTGAGGTATCCGACATGCATGTTGGTACGATTATGGAGTCGAATGATGCAACTTTCTTTGAGGACATATTTCCTATGAAGGATATGTCGAGTTCATCAAATCAGGAGATACCTACTCCATCTAGTGAGGAATTCACTGTAATTCCTGAACCCACAATTGCGATGGAACACGTTGAGAATCCTGTTGAGGGTGACAATGGAACTCCTGTGAGGAGTAAGAGACAGAGGACTGCAAAGTCCTTTGGTGATGATTTCATTGTGTACCTCGTGGATGACACACCCAGGACTATTTCAGAAGCCTATGCATCTCCTGATGCTGACTACTGGAAGGAAGCTGTACGTAGCGAGATGGATTCCATCTTAGCTAACGGTACCTGGGAGATCACTGACCGTCCTTATGGGTGCAAACCTGTAGGATGTAAGTGGGTGTTCAAGAAGAAGCTTAGACCTGATGGTACGATTGAAAAGTACAAGGTACGGCTTGTGGCCAAGGGTTATACCCAGAAAGAAGGTGAAGACTTCTTTGGCACTTACTCACCCGTGGCTAGACTGACCACAATTCAGGTGCTACTATCACTGGCTGCCTCACATGGTCTTCTCGTTCATCAAGTGGACGTTAAGACAACTTTCCTCAATGGAGAGTTGAAGGAGGAAATTTACATGGATCAGCCAGATGGTTTTGTAGTACCTGGTCAGGAAGGAAAGGTGTGCAAGTTATTAAAATCTTTATATGGCCTTAAACAAGCTCCTAATGAGTGGCATGAGATGTTTGGAAGAACATTAACTGCTGTCGGCTCTGTAGTAAACGATGGTGACAAGTGCGTGTAGTATCGCTATGGTGGGGGCGAAGGAGTTATTCTTTGTCTGTATGTCGACGACATACTGATCTTTGGAACCAAACTTGATTTAATCAAGGAGGTTAAGGATTTCTTATCTCGCTGTTTTGAGATGAAGATGCAATACTCTCCTGATCTGCATGGCAGGTTGATACTTATCTTAATGTGTTCCAAGTGGCTTATTCGGGTAAGCAGAGAAGTTGTCCTGCAGAACATCTTCTGAGGAACACACCTATATGAATTTGACTGTTAACATCACAGTCTGTGAGAATTGGGTGTTCTCTAATAAATTCATGAAAATCCCTGAAGTATGACGTATACGCTCCACCCGCGGGGAAGCCTTCGGCAGCCCAGTATCGGTCAAGAATTTGTGTGAAACTAGTCTCGCAGAAAACTTGTAGTTCAAGGCATAGTCCACTATTCAAGTTGTGATCTAGTGTAGCATAAATCTCTTAGTGGAAGTTCAACTTCACAGTCTCCACTAAGCACCGGTATATAAACAATGTTTTGGAACTAAATGATGACATGTGCCAATGAGACTTTGTGGGGGATTGTTGGAATTTTGCTAGTAGGCCTTTGGCCCAAAGCCCAACTAAAATTCTGAAATTCTCTTGGCCCATTTATGCACACATGTGAGTGGAGTGAGTGAGGCTAAAGTTTAGTACCACCGTGGAAGTTGAGAGAGAGTTGCACCTCTTTATAAGATGAGCTCTTCTACCACTTGTATGAGCATGAGAAGAGGAGACCTACACGCGCGCTCCTCCTCCTCGCTCGCCTCATCACGACGCGCCGCGGGTTGCGGGATTGAGCCAAGCCGAGGACAGAGCTATGCACATTGTCTATATTTTTGCTGCTCAGGAAAAATTAATGAGTCATTAATTAATAATTAACAAACGCATTAATTACTGAACCGTTTCTGATTCTTTTGGATCGTGACAACTCGGACGTGGGGTTTACTCCCACGACCTACCCGGCCCGCACTATATAGTCAGGAAGACGTCTACCCTAGGCGCCGCTGCTTCGTATGGTTTCTCACCACCGTTCCAGATCATTGCGCCGCCAAGCAAGTCTTCTCCATCCCTCCTTTCGGCGTGCACCGGGAGAAGGGACAGCAGGCCTCCGGAACCTCGCCTCTCGTGATCCTGTACGGGAGTGGGGCGATCAGGTTTTTGGGGAGCGCACTCACACGACTGCTGGCAGCGACGACTTCGTGAACGACGACTTCTTCCCCAACCTCGGCAACCTCATCCTCGACGACATGGGCGACAACGTCAACGCCGGCGGTGCTGCTCCCGCTGCATCGTATGTGATTCTATCCTTCTTGTTCGAGATCGTGGTAGAATTCATGTTTCTAGTATGTGCCATAGATGTGATCTGTTCATCTGCTATGCTAGTTCGCATGATTAGTTTAATCTCTGCTACTGTAGTCATGATTTATCTTCTAATTATTCGAATGAAATCTCGTAGTAACTTGCTCATATTTCCCACAATCCAAAAACCTAATTATAGGCAATTTACTCCAAGTGGTTTTGCTGCGCATCTGAAGCCGCCTGCCTTTAAGGGGGCGCAATATAAGAGGTGGCGCACGAGAGCAGTCTACTGGTTTCAGACCATGGGCTGCTATGACGCCACCAAGGGCAAGCCTGAGGGCGATCTTAATCCAGCACAGCTGGAAGCTTTCGAGAAGATCGATACCCTCTTTAAAGGCGCTCTTCTGAGTGTTCTTGATGACTCCATTGTGGATTCGTATATGTCGTTTGACAACGGCAAGGACATGTGGGCTGCGCTCGAGGCCAAGTTTGGTGCCTCGGACACCGGCAGCGAGTTGTACTTCATGGAGCAATTCTATGACTACAAGATGACTGATGAGCGCCCTGTTGTACAGCAGGCTCATGAGATACAGTCGCTCACAAAAGAACTTGAGTACTTCAAGTGTGTGTTGACGGACAAATTTTTTGCCAAGCTTCCACCTTCGTGGAACAATTTTGCTACTTCCCTGAAACACAAGAAACATGAGTTTTCCATTGCGGATCTCATTGGTACTCTTGATGTTGAAGAGAAGGCGAGACCAAAGGACACACGTGCTCGAGTTGCTGAGGGAGGTTCTAGTGCCCACATGGTACAGAAGAAGAACTCCCAGCCCAACAAGTTCAAAAACAATAAGAACAAAACTCGGGGCAAAGGCAAGTTTGATACAAAGAACAAGCCACCACATTCTACCAACTTCAAGAAGAATTCTCATAAGAAGGGGAAGTGACTTTGCCATGTCTGCGGTGATCCTAATCACTGGGCTCCGAAGTGTCCTAACCGCTTTGAGGAGCGCGAACATGAGAAGCGCGGCAAGTCCGCTAATGTTGTCATCGGTGATATTGATATGAAGGAATCAGGGTACGGTATTTTTCCTACCATCCTTTCAGTATTTCAATCCCCTGATTGGTTAATTGACACCGGTGCTAATGTACATGTTTGTGCTGACGCCTCCATGTTTTCTTCTTACCAGGCAACAGGGACTTCACCCATGCTGATGGGGAACGGGTCACATGCCATCGTTCGAGGTGTTGGTACGATCGATTTGAAGTTTACTTCGGGGAAGACTGTGCGTCTGAAGAACGTTCATCATGTGCCGACCATAAATAAAAATCTCGTTAGCAACTCCCGTTTATGTCGAGATGGTTTTAAGTTGGTTTTTGAATCCAATAAAGTTGTAATTTCTAAGTATGGACAATTTGTTGGAAAAGGCTATGAGAACGGAGGCTTGTTCCGCCTGTCTTTGTCAGATATTTGCACTAAAGTTATTACTAATATTTGCCACAACAATGAGTCTGATATTTGGCATTCACGACTTTGTCATAGGGATTCTTCTCCGAAGGAGGTCTTAATCTCCAAAGGAGAGGGATAGATAGGAGCAAAGCCCCCTCTAGTTCTTCTAATATGCTTTGCTCCCTATAACAAAAGAGAGAGGTGTGAAGTATATAGGCGGTTGGAGGTGAGGAATTAAGTGAAGGGTAAAGGGACATTTTCAAACATTGTTGTAGGCATGGCCATGTGCACGGGCTAAAGTGCCCATGTGGGGGGGGGGGTCCTATGTGCACGGGGTGGTTAGCAGCTACAGTGGTGGCCCGTGCACATGGTGGTCGAAGGGCCCATGTGCATGGGTGTCCAGAGAGTTTCTGGATAGCTCGTGTGCGAGGGATCGTGGAAGTTGTGTGCAGGGCTGTCCTGGTGGCTTGCTCCTTCTTCAGCTGCAAGTCACCATCTTTCATGCATTCTTTTCGTTCCTCTTCTTGGACTTGGTGAGGCTTCCTCGCATGGGACATGAGCTGTTAATTAACCCAATGAAGGATGTGGGCTGACCAAAAGGGCAACACATACAAAAGCAGCCAGGAACACGAGACAAGTCGAGCAATGCAACAAATTGTCACTCTCTTCTCGTCTTATCCCTCCCCGATAGTACTATGTGTGCTATTCTTGAGTAATATGAACATACTAACCCAATGAGAGGTTAAGAAACAAAATACCTTAACAGTGAAGTGTTTGATTATTGTCATTAGAGCATGCATGGCTAATACTATATACGGTTGACATGTCGTCGAGCCTTATCATTATTAATCACAATCATGTAATAAATCTTACTATCAGGTTGGCTATTAGAGTAGTCATGGTTTTATTTTATTTTTTGTCACGTTCATCTATAGGTACTATTGTTGTCATCTAGAGGTTGTCTTCTGCATGAGAGTCCACTCATTTGATTTTCTCCTTGCCTCTATCATCTTCATTGTCAAAATACGTATTTTATAGCCCTTGTTATACTTACTCTAAGGAGAGGGGTCAGTGACCTCCTGATATAGGCCTTATCTCTTTTACAACTTAAAGGAAAATTCAAGAGGAACACACAAATCAACATTCAAAGACAAGTCCAATCACACAATCAATAGATAAGAAAACACAAGAAATCCACAATTATACAAGATCAACCAAACGAAAACTAGCAACTAGGGTAATGATGTAGGGTGGAACCCTAGATGAAGATCTTTTCACACTTGGAGGGGGAGAGAGGATGAACACAAGAACACAAAGAGGAAATTCACTTAAACAAAGATCCAATCACACATCCACTATAATAGCAAACACATGAGATCCACAAGAATACAAGATCAATCCAAGGAAACAAGCGCAAAGGTATGGTTCTTTCCCCTCCTAAGGAGGTGAGGTCTTGATGATAGTATTCTCCAAAAGGAGGTCTTGAAATCCACTTGGGGATCCTTTCCTAAGAGGCCTTGATCTCCAAGAGGAGTGGTAGAAGGAGCAAAGCTCTACCAATGTCTCACATATACTTTGCTAACCCTAACAAGTGTCTTAGACCCGAAATATATAGCTAGTGGGAGGAAGGGGATGACTTGAGAGTCAAGAAAGGGCATCCACGGCCGAACCTAGGAGGCCTATGCGCACGGGGTAAGTTGGGCATGTGCACGCGGGGGTCCTGTGTGCACGGTACACGCCCGTGTGCACGGTGTGCTATAGCAGCGGGAGCCCATGCACACGGGTTTGGAGGCCGTGCGCACGGGGTCACGAGTCTCATTTCCAGTAGCTCTCTGCGTGGCCCGTGGGCACGGGGTCTAGAGGGCCCGTGCGCACGGGGTTCCCTGGAAGGTGATGTTTTCATCTTCTTCGGCTCCTTCTCCTTCCTCGAGGCCTTGGGGTGCTTCTCCTCCTCCTTTAGGGTGTCCTTTATACGCTTGGTGGCGTTGGTCTTCATACCTAGTGACACATAACATGTTTTTGTGAGGTAGCATCCAAGTTCAATTTACATCCATATTGATCTCGAGTGGGAGTGCGTTTACCTTGGTTTCAATGGCGCGTGTTCGAGCTCTTGTCAAGGGTCCACGGGGATGATGGAAGTATGCTCCACATCATCGCCCCCCCCTTAGGAGAGATCCATCCTCGGATCATGATCTTCATCACCATGTGAAAGCACAAGTTCTCCCTAGGTGGTTTTGATAATTGATGACAACATATCTCTTGTTGGACTAACATTTCTATCTAGCATGTTTCAGATAAGTTCAACAATGGAGTGGCATGGACTAAAGGTTATGGGAACTCCTTCAAGATGCTAAGGACAAAGGATTGGCTAAAGCTTCAAGCTCAAGACTCTTCATTTTACATTTTAGTGATCCAAGATCACATTGAGTCCATAGGAAAAGCCAATACTATCAAGGAGGGATGAGGTGTTGCTTAATGAGCCTCTTGCTTCATGTGCTTAATGATATGCTCCAAAATCCTCAGCTACTTTCCCACTTCCACATATGACCTAAACCCAAAGCCAAACTCGGACCTACCGATTATTTCTATCCGGCGCCACCGAGTTTCACCTGTCATAGCCACTGCCAGAAACCCTAA
The DNA here is from genome assembly GCF_003073215.2 of Triticum urartu. Lineage (NCBI taxonomy): Eukaryota > Viridiplantae > Streptophyta > Magnoliopsida > Poales > Poaceae > Triticum > Triticum urartu. The sequence continues at coordinate 360,347,250 of NC_053027.1, read as the reverse complement.
TCAGTTCGGTCTCACCGATGGGATCTCGGTGTCACCGAGATGGGCTTGCAAACTCTCTGTTACCTATTGCAATATTTTTGGTCCCACCGAGATATGCAATCGGCCCCACCGAGTTTGCTTGGCCAACTCTCTGTTTCACTTATTACCCAAATCGGTCCCACCGAGTTTGAGTAATCGGTCAAACCGAGTTTTGGATTTACCCTAACCCTAGCACATCGGTCCCACCGAGTTGATCCAGTCGGTCCCGCCGAAAATCTCTAACGGTCACTAGGTTTCCTATTTCGGTCTGACCGAGTTTGTTGATTCGGTCCCACCGAGATTGGTAAATCGTGTGTAACGGTTGGATTTTGTGTGGAGGCTATATATACCCCTCCACCTCCTCTTCATTCGTAGAGAGAGCCATTCCAGCATCCTATTTCTGAGAGAGAACTACCTACTCATGTGTTGAGGCCAAGATATTCCATTCCTACCATATGAATCTTGATCTCTAGCTTTCCCCAAGTTGCTTTCCACTCAAACCTTCTTTCCACCAGATCCAAATCCTATGAGAGAGAGTTGAGTGTTGGGGAGACTATCATTTGAAGCACAAGAGCAAGGAGTTCATTACCTACACACCATTTGTTACTTCTTGGAGAGTGGTGTCTCCTAGATTGGCTAGGTGTTACTTGGGAGCCTCCGACAAGATTGTGGAGTTGAACCAAGGAGTTTGTAAGGGCAAGGAGATCGCCTACTTTGTGAAGATCTACCGCTAGTGAGGCAAGTCCTTCGTGGGCGATGGCCATGGTGGGATAGACAAGGTTGCTTCTTCGTGGACCCTTCGTGGGTGGTTGCTTCTTCGTGGACCCTTCGTGGGTGGAGCCCTGCGTGGACTCGCGCAACCATTACCCTTCGTGGGTGGAGCCCTCCGTGGACTCGCGCAACCGTTACCCTTCGTGGGTTGAAGGCTCCATCAACGTGGATGTAGGATAACACCACCTATCTGAAGCACGGGAAAAACATCCGTGTCTCCAATTGCGTTTGAATTCTCCAAACCCTTCCCCTTACATTCTTACAAGTTGCATGCTTTACATTCCGCTGCTCATATACTCTTTTCATGCTTGCTTGATATGTATTGTGTATGTTGAAATTGTGCCTAAAACTCCACTCAAACCAAAAAGGCCTAAAAATTACAACTTTAGCACTAAGTGTCTAATCACCCCCCTCTAGACACATCTACTTCTAGATCCTACAAGTGGTATCATAGCTTTGGTCTCCATTGCCTTGGTTTAATCACCATTGGAGGAAGAAGGATATGTCTACCTTAGGGAGTCTTAGACATAGAGTGCCTATTCTTGATGGAGAGTATTTTCATGAGTGGAAAAATGAGATGCTTGTAATTTTCAATCAATATCATTTGAACAAGTATATTGCTAGCCCTTGTGCACCTCATATTGATCCTTTGCATCCTACCCTAGATGAAGATATTGACATGATTCGCAATCTTAGAACTATTGAGCTCATCATTAGAGGATTGCCCAAAAATTTGATTGCTAGTTTGCCTACTCTTAATTGTGCCTATACTATATGGAAATTTCTTGAGGAACGATTTCCCGATCATTCCTTGAAAACTTTGGATGAAATTCTCCATAAATCTATTACCTTGAGTAAGATGAACTCTAGTGATCCTAGTTTTGGTAATTGTATATTTGAACTTACCAATCTTAAGCATGCTAAAGGAGATGTTGGAATCATTAGTGATATCATATTCGAAGCTATAAGAATTCATAAAAGTGACCACTTTGATGATCATTTATCTAATGAATTACCCTCTCTAGGAAATGATGAGTCACAAGATCATGATGAACATGGATACTATGATGATGATGATAGTGACTTCGATCTTGATGATGCAATGAGACATTTTGGTCTTATGGCAAATCTTCGGGGATATGAATCAGGAGGAAAGGAATGGGTTCTTGATAGTGGATGTACTGATCATATGACCGGAGATGAAGAGATGTTTCGTGAGCTTGCTGAAAATGATGGCCCTCGAAAATATGTCACCTTTTGTGATAATTCAAAGGGTAAAGTGGTTGGCCTTGGTAAGGTGGCCATCTCACATGATAATTCCATTCAAAATGTCATGCTCGTTGAATCTCTCGGCTACAACTTACTTTCAGTATCTAGACTTGTTGATTTCGGTTTGAATGTCCTATTTACTGAGGTAGATTGCCAAGTATTTCGTCGAGACAATCATAAAATGGTCTTTACCGGTATGCGTAGAGGTGATCTTTACATTGTCGATTTCTCTAAAAAGGCACAACCTAAAACTTGCTTTGTTGCTAAATCCTCAAAAGGTTGGTTGTGGCATAGACGACTAGGTCACGTTGGCATGAGAAACCTCGACAAGCTTATTGAAGGAAATCATATCCTTGGAGTTAACGATGTCATATTTGATAAGGATAGACTTTTCAGTGCTTGTCAAGCAGGTAAACAGGTTGGAGGAAGGCATCCCGTGAAGAACATCATGACCACAAGATGGCCACTCGAGCTACTTCATATGGATCTTTTTGGTCCCAACGCCTACAAGAGTCTCGGTGGAAATTCTTTTGGTCTAGTTATAGTTGATGATTTTTCAAGATTTACGTGGGTGTTCTTTCTTAATGACAAGTCGCGGGTCCAGAAGATCTTCAGAAACTTCGCTAGGAAGGCCCAAAATCAGTTTGACGTGAAGATCAAGAAGGTTCGGAGTGACAACGGAACGGAGTTCAAGAACGCAAATGTGGACACCTTTCTTGACGAAGAAGGGATTTCACACGAGTTCTCGGCTACGTACACACCTCAACAAAATGGAGTTGTTGAGAGGAAGAACCGGACGCTCATCGAAATGGCAAGAACGATGCTTGATGAATACAAGACGCCGAAGCACTTTTGGGCAGAAGCGGTTGAGACAGCTTGTCACGCAACAAATCACTTATATCTTCACAAGCTACTCGGCAAGACGGCATACGAGCTTCTCACCGGTAACAAACCCCAAGTTGGATACTTTCGAGTATTCGGCTCAAAGTGCTACATTCTTGATAAGCATCATCGTTCAAAGTTTGCTCCTAAATCTCATGAAGGTTTTCTACTTGGTTATGGCTCAAACTCTCACACTTACCGTGTCTACAACAATTTCACCCGAAAGGTTGAAGAGACGGTAGATGTGAAGTTTGATGAATCTAATGGCTCGCAAGTAGAGCAATTGCCAATTGATGTAGGAGACAAAGACCCTTCAGAAGCAATCCAAGACTTGTCCATTGGCAAAATTCGTCCAACGGAGGTGAAGGAGAGTACTTCATCCGTCCAAGTGGAAGCTTCTATTTCACGACAAGGTGAACCAAGAATCGACACGGAAGCATCCACAAGTGGGACACACCAAGATGAAGAAGACAAGGAAATGCATCAAGACGAACATCAACAACCTCTTTCTCCACCACGACAAGAGAACGACGACGTCAACAATGAAGAAGGCCAAGAAGAAGAACAATATGAAGGAGATGTTCAACGAAGACCCAAGCAAAAGCTCTCACGAGTTCGAGCAAGAATTGCCAAAGATCATCCCGCCGAGCAAATCCTCAATGATATACAAACCGGGAGAATCACTCGCTCAAAAACTCGTTTAGCTAACTTTTGTGAAAACTATTCATTCATCTCTAGCATTGAACCTATGAAGGTTGAAGAAGCATTGGAAGATCCGGATTGGATAAACGCTATGCATGAAGAGCTACACAATTTTGAGACAAACCAAGTTTGGACATTGGTTGAGAAGCCCGACAACAACCACAACATCATTGGTACCAAATGGGTGTTTCGCAACAAGCAAGATGAAGATGGACAAGTGGTTCGCAACAAAGCACGTCTCGTCGCCCAAGGGTACACACAAGTCGAAGGTATGGACTATGGTGAGACATATGCTCCCGTTGCTAGACTTGAGTCCATTCGCATCTTACTTGCCTATGCTAATCACCATAATATCACCTTGTACCAAATCGACATTAAAAGTGCTTTTCTAAATGGTGAAATAGAGGAGGAAGTTTATGTCAAACAACCTCCCGGCTTTATCAATCCTAAGAAACCAAATCATGTTTACAAACTTCACAAAGCTCTTTATGGTCTTAAACAAGCTCCTAGAGCATGGTATAAATGCTTGACCAAGTTCCTTATTACAAGTGGTTTTGAAATTGGTAAAATTGATTCTACTCTTTTTACTAAAAGGGTTAATGGAGAACTATTTGTATGCCAAATTTATGTCGGTGATATCATATTTGGTTCAACTAACCCTCTCTTTAGTGAAAAGTTTGGAAAGCTAATGTCAGAGAAGTTTGAGATGTCTATGATGAGTGAACTCAAATTCTTTCTCGGTTTGCAAATCAAGCAAACTAAGGAAGGTACATTTGTCTCTCAAACGAAGTACACCAAGGACTTATTCAAGAAGTTCAATATGCAAGAATGCAAAGGTATGTCTACACCCATGGCTACTAGTGGACATAAAGATTTGACCAAAGATGGTGAACCGGTTGATCAAAAGGTTTATCGCTCTATGATTGGTTCATTGTTATACCTATGTGCTTCATGTCCCGATATTATGCTAAGTGTGTGCATGTGTGCATGATATCAAGCTGCTCCTAAAGAATGTCATCTTAAGGCTGTGAAAAGGATAGTGAGATATTTAATCCATACACCAAATTTTGGCATTTGGTATCCTAAGAGGTCTTCTTTTGATCTTGTTAGCTATTCCGACTCGGATTATGCCGGAGATAGGGTTGATAGAAAGTCCACTTCGGGTACTTGTCAATTTCTTGGTAGATATCTTGTGTCTTGGTCTTCCAAGAAACAAAACTCGGTATCCTTATCCACCGCCGAAGCGGAATACATTGCCGCTAGTTCATGTTGTGCTCAATTACTTTGGATGACCCAAACTCTTAAAGATTATGGGATTTATGTGAAACATGTTCCACTACTTTGTGACAATGAAAGTGCTATCAAAATTGGTCATAATCCTGTACAACATTCTCGAACTAAGCATATTGAAGTTCGTCATCATTTCATTCGAGATCATGTTGCTAAGGGTGACATTAATCTTAAGCACATTCGCACCGATAAGCAATTAGCAGATATATTTACTAAACCTCTTGATGAGAAAGTATTTTGCAGGTTGAGAGGTGAATTGAACATCATTGATGCTTCGAACTTGGAGTAGAAACTCCATTGGATACATGCAAGACATGAGCTTATGACTAATCCATGATATATCTCTTATGATGACTATCTTATGTCTTGGATATATTTGTACCTTGCATGTTGTCTAACCCATGTAGGTGCTTGGTTGAATCTAATTCCATGAGATTGCGACTCACTCACATCTTGAGCAATCTCTACATCACCAAGTCTCTACACAATGGCGGTTGAAGACAAGGAAGCACAAAACCATTCAAACATATCATTTGACAAATTCTATGTTGAGCTTCATGATTGTCATTTTTGGATACACAAGTGCTCTTCCTTGCAAGAACTAACCCATGTAGGTAGATGAACTCAAACTCCAAGTGGTACTCTCAACTCTTGATGAGCTACATCAACCTTGAGCACCCACACAAGTTCAACTACATGAGCAAGAACCACACCACCACCCAAGGTATGTTATTCCATCTTAGAGAAGCTTTACTCCAAGACATGAGTCAAAGCAACTCAACAAGATGTGAATACATCAAGATGCTTAAACGAAAAATGGTAACCCCATTTTGAGCTTAAACGATGAGTATGACCTATGATCAAGTGTTCTCACTTGACTCCTAAGTCAATATACTCTAACATAGGTGACTATGTCACCGCCCAACTCTAGATGAAGTTCTCTTGTGTTCTTTTTGTGTGTATCTCATGCATGTTTAGTTTATTTCTCTTTTTCAAAAACAAAAAAAACCCCATCTAGATTTTTCAGTCTCTTCTCTTTTCTTTCTGTTTATGTTCTGCATTTTCTGCATTTAATTCCTTGCAAATCCTTCAGGTAATTCATTGCAAATCTTTGTGAGATCCTACATGTCTAGTGAGCTGAGGTGACAAGTGTTTTTCTCTGTGTGAACTCGGTTTCACCGACTTGTAATTTTTGGTCCAACCGAATCTTTTCGGTGCCACCGAAACATACCACTCGGTGCCACCAACTTCGCAACAGGAAAAACAGCTTGCCACTTGTTCTATATTTCTTCTGATCCAGCTCTACTCAATGAATCTTGTCCTCTTCAAGCATCACAGTTTTATCCATTGCTTTGTGCTGAGTCTCAAGGACCAAACCTATACGACGGATTCCAGAAAGCCCTTCTTGGAAATTGATGTCAAAGGGGGAGAGAGAGATCACATCAAAGCTTGTAGGAGAGAGAGGTCACATCAAGGGAGAGAAAAAGTCTCAAGAACTAAAGAACTAAACCTACAAGAGAGAAAGTATTAAGGGGGAGAAAGAGATTTCCAGGGGGAGAGAATACTCAAGGATCCCAGATGCTTGATGTTCAAGAGGAGAGATGTCACATGCCTTTTTGGGGGAAAGACATGTATTTGCATTAAGTTCTATCCATTTGTATCTTTCAGCTCTGATTTTCTGTTCCCTATCTTCTCCCAATATCTCATGTAAGATTCAGGGGGAGCAAGACACCTAAGGGAAAGAAATCAGTCAAATTCATTGCATATCTTTACTCTTGGGGACATGTTGAATCCAATGTGGTACCTTGTACTCACTCTCTACATGTCATCCCAGTCTTGGCATTCTTGTGGTTTCTTTTGTGTGCTCTGGCTAGTGGATGTACCTGTGTTATCTAACTTTGTTTGTGCAGGTTCATTCCATCCTAAGCCAACTCAAGACCACAAGGTAAGTATATGCATCAAAATCATGAGTATGAGGAGTTCTTGCTTATGTACATACTATTTGCAAAAGGACTCATGAGGATGAAGGTATTTTCCTTGATAATCTTTTACTCTGATCCATATGGCCAAGATACATGTAACACTTTGCCTACTCTGTCATGATTATGCTCTCACATGCTTCTATATTTTATATTCATATGATTGCATACATGTAGGGGGAGCCTATGCTTGTTACATGTCCTTCCAAAGCTTTACTTGCTGATTCTTTATATCTTTATCTAAAGCTTTGATGTATGTTGCCATCAATTACCAAAAAGGGGGAGATTAAAAGCACAAGCTCCCTAGGTGGTTTTGATAATTGATGACAACATATCTCTTGTTGGACTAACATTTCTATCTAGCATGTTTCAGATAAGTTCAACAATGGAGTGGCATGGACTAAAGGTTGTGGGAACTCCTTCAAGATGCTAAGGACAAAGGATTGGCTAAAGCTTCAAGCTCAAGACTCTTCATTTTACATTTTAGTGATCCAAGATCACATTGAGTCCATAGGAAAAGCCAATACTATCAAGGAGGGATGAGGTGTTGCTTAATGAGCCTCTTGCTTCATGTGCTTAATGATATGCTCCAAAATCCTCAGCTACTTTCCCACTTCCACATATGACCTAAACCCAAAGCCAAACTCGGACCTACCGATTATTTCTATCCGGCGCCACCGAGTTTCACCTGTCATAGCCACTGCCAGAAACCCTAATCAGTTCGGTCTCACCGATGGGATCTCGGTCTCACCGAGATGGGCTTGCAAACTCTCTGTTACCTATTGCAATATTTTTGGTCCCACCGAGATATGCAATCGGCCCCACCGAGTTTGCTTGGCCAACTCTCTGTTTCACTTATTACCCAAATCGGTCCCACCGAGTTTGAGTAATCGGTCAAACCGAGTTTTGGATTTACCCTAACCCTAGCACATCGGTCCCACCGAGTTGATCCAGTCGGTCCCGCCGAAAATCTCTAACGGTCACTAGGTTTCCTATTTCGGTCTGACCGAGTTTGTTGATTCGGTCCCACCGAGATTGGTAAATCGTGTGTAACGGTTGGATTTTGTGTGGAGGCTATATATACCCCTCCACCTCCTCTTCATTCGTAGAGAGAGCCATTCCAGCATCCTATTTCTGAGAGAGAACTACCTACTCATGTGTTGAGGCCAAGATATTCCATTCCTACCATATGAATCTTGATCTCTAGCTTTCCCCAAGTTGCTTTCCACTCAAACCTTCTTTCCACCAGATCCAAATCCTATGAGAGAGAGTTGAGTGTTGGGGAGACTATCATTTGAAGCACAAGAGCAAGGAGTTCATTACCTACACACCATTTGTTACTTCTTGGAGAGTGGTGTCTCCTAGATTGGCTAGGTGTTACTTGGGAGCCTCCGACAAGATTGTGGAGTTGAACCAAGGAGTTTGTAAGGGCAAGGAGATCGCCTACTTTGTGAAGATCTACCGCTAGTGAGGCAAGTCCTTCGTGGGCGATGGCCATGGTGGGATAGACAAGGTTGCTTCTTCGTGGACCCTTCGTGGGTGGTTGCTTCTTCGTGGACCCTTCGTGGGTGGAGCCCTGCGTGGACTCGCGCAACCATTACCCTTCGTGGGTGGAGCCCTCCGTGGACTCGCGCAACCGTTACCCTTCGTGGGTTGAAGTATCCATCAACGTGGATGTAGGATAGCACCACCTATCTGAACCACGGGAAAAACATCCGTGTCTCCAATTGTGTTTGAATTCTCCAAACCCTTCCCCTTACATTCTTGCAAGTTGCATTCTTTACATTCCGCTGCTCATATACTCTTTGCATGCTTGCTTGATATGTATTGTGTATGTTGAAATTGTGCCTAAAACTCCACTCAAACCAAAAAGGCCTAAAAATTGCAACTTTAGCACTAAGTGTATAATCACCCCCCCTCTAGACACATCTACTTCTAGATCCTACACCATGGTATGGGGCCAAGTCCTTGATATTGAAGATGTCTCTTATGTTGTACTTGTTGCATGGGAGGATCTTGTAGGCGTTGTCGTTGTATCATGCTATCACCTTGAAGGGTCCATCGGCTCGTGGTAGTATCTTGGACTTGCACTCATTGGGGAAGTGGTCCTTCTGGAGATGTAGCCATACGAGATCGACCGGTTGGAACACCATTGGAGACTTGTTGATGTTGAGCTTGGTGGCGAGGTGGTTATCAGAGCCGACCCTCACGGTTACGCGGATGTTTGCGGACAGGTGCGTGGTCATGTTGTTCATGACATTTGTGACCCATCATGGCACACCGCATGGCACATGTACCGGACTGGATGCACAGACATATGTGCTAAGAGGGAATGTTCCTATGGCCCGACGAGGACGTCGGTTCGGGTGTATGTGATAGCCTGGCTTATTAGGGATGATAGACTACTCATATCAATAAGGAATTCCTTCTTTTCCGCAAGCCCATTCGGACAGAACTCCAAAGTTAAGTGTGCTCTGGTTGGAGTAATTTTAGGATGGGTGACAGACCGGGAAGTTGCTCCCGGGTGCACACGAGTGAGGACAAAGTGCGCATAAAAGACTAGTATTGATCTGTGGGGCCAGTCTAGATCCTGCCAGGAGTAATGACCACCGGCGGGTGTGTCCAGGGCATTACAGTGGTGTACTTGTCGCTCGATCGTGGCCCTTGTATCTTCATGCACCTTATTGAGATAACTTGCTCTTGCACTTGCATCCATGGTCGCTTGTTCTTGTAGCGGTAGAGGAAGGATGTCCAAGGCGACAAAGGGTTGAAGCCGTAGACGATCTTGAAGGGGGACTTGCCGGTAGTAGAGTGTCTTGCATGATTATAGGCGTACTCGGTGATGGGTAAGCACCCCCGTCAATGCCCACTGGCGAAAATGATGAGTGAAGACTCGTGACCCTACTGTATCTCACTGATCATCTGAAAATCCTGCAACATGATAAGTTGCAGCCACAAGGGTCAATACATTGAATGTATTGGCAAATCACGCATAATGATATAGCAAACCTACATCGACATGCAAGGTATGACAAAAAACACACTCAAGTTGGTATGTAGAAAGATGTCTCCACCTACCTCCACTAATGGATCAAGGTTCACACACCACAACCAATTACCCACAGAAAAGAATGACCAAGATCTCCAAGAAGTCTCAAGTGCACTCAGCCATGGCGCATTCTCTAGGGATAATAGAGCGCTCAACCATCAATGCATTCACTTGATTTAAGCCCCGAAACCTCAAGTGTGCTCAGCCATGGCACATTCTCTAGGGACAATAGAATGCTCAGCCATTGACGCATTCACCTAGAAAAAGTCCCGAGCCTACAGCTATAAAGACTCACCACTTCCATGCACCACTCAACACATACCCACGTCTACCATCGCATGCTACTCACACCATCACATAACACAGTCAATACCAAAACATGACAACACGGAACATAATTTTCAACCAAACAAATAACATATCATAAGTGGGGATAGCCATTAGTGCCTCAAACCATGGCGCTCCCACCTCCCACCACGGCACTGACCACCTCACCAGCGATCTCCATCCTCCTCCACTAATCTGTGGATCTTCTCTGGTGATTATCTCTGGCGTACTCTCTGGATCAAGGCAATACCCATCTTCTATGGCTTCCTCTGGTGGATCTACCCTTGGTTTGGATTTCACCAAGGGTAGGGTTTTTTCTGATGAGATTTTCAAATCGACTAGTCACACGATTCACCCAATGGGACGAAGGAGGGCATTCACATTGATTGTATCTTTTAGTCATCATGCTTTCCGTTTGTCAAAAGATTCTATGGCGGCGGCATTGGAAGCTGCAATTGGTGACTCTGCAATTGATCTTTGAGTAGATCACGTCAAGGATAAGGTTTACACTTTTCAAGTCTCATGCAAGCAAGTTGGTTTTCTTATTATGGATCTTCATTCGTTTGCTTGTGATCTGTTCAAATGTTACTTTAATCTGTGGGGTAATGAGGGGCCTAATTGGGTTAGAGAACTCAAGATCTGGCGGAAAGAGTGTGATGCTGAATGGATTCTGGTTAGTCCAACTAAGCGTCGATCATCTCTAGGTCGATTGGCCATGCATAAAACTCCAGTTAGATCTTCTATTAAGTCGGCAGGCTCTGCTAAGAAGAAACTATCTTTTGCCACATTTGAACAATATTCAGCTTGCAAAGGATATAGATATCCTGCAATGCAAAATTGCATTGATACGATCACTGATGGGGGTTATGATCTTTCTTCTCATGAGTGTGTTGTTATTCGGTAGTCTCCCCCTTTAGATTTGCATTGGACAGTGGCTAGACCACCTATTGTGTTTGGTACAGTAGTTCCTTTGTTGGAGTTAGGCCGGCTGGCGACCCCAACACCGGAGTGCGATCTAGATTCTGTGGAACAGATGCCCGTGCATGTTGGCAATCTCTCTGCGCAGATCGCGAAGGCGGGATTATCTCCACTTCAAAATGATAGCTCAATTTCTGTCCCATTGCTTTCGGAGATCCAACCAAGCGGCAGCCCATTGCTATAGAATAGCCCAATTTTTGGTGGGCCCTCTACCTCTTCTGGCCTGAGCCCAATGGCCACTTCTCAGGATATTCCTACCTTGCAAGAGGCTGCTCGACAATTTGAAGCTATGGTCAATGACATGGTGGACGGCAGTGTTACTTGCACTGTTTGCTCTCATAGGGGCCACCTGTCATCTACCTATGGAATGCGAGCGGTCTGCTCGGCTTGCTCACGCTCGGGTCACTCTAGGAAGGATTGTAATGATTTCGCGCGCTCCAATGGTTTGGTTTGGAAGCCAATTTATTTGAAACAAAATACGAGTATATCGGAATCCTCTGCCTGTCAGGGAAAGGGAGCCGGAGTTATTGGGATAGTCTGTCCAGTCACATCGCCGCCGCCCGCATTGCTGCAATCTCCCCCTCTTCCTTCCAAAGAAAACCTGATGCCTGCTCCCCTATCTTCATCCATGACGAACTACGAGCTTGATCCTTAGCGCTTTGTGCCGGTCGGCCACCACATCATTGATGGTGGCGACCATTGTCTCCCTCGCACCTTCTTCACGCCTGCAGCTCATCCGCCCAGCCGCCATGAGGATTTCATGGTGGCTGAGGTGATGCCTACTCTGGAGGGACTACTCGGGCCAGTTTGTGAGGAGATTGTGCAGTTTCTGCAAGACAGAGGTATTATGGTTCGCTCTGCTCAGCCATGGTTTCATGGGGTTGGTCTGTTTAAAGTTAGGGATCCAACTGTCAGATATACTCTGGTTCAGCATGCTCCATTTCTGCTGGGTAATGATAGATTTGTTAGATTCATGAAGCATGATGAGGGGGAAAATTTCAAGGGGACTCATGGTTTCCGCAAGGGATGTCTTATGTTCATTGGCATTCCATTAGATTATCGCACCGCTGAGTTTATCTCGCAAGCGGTAGGAACTTTTCAGAAATTTATCTCCTTGGACAGTGAAGATCCCTACCTTGTGAGAACTTTGGTTGAGGCTAGTTTTCCGGATACACCGCTTGTTTCGCGTGATGTGGTTTTTGGTGACTATGTTGAATGGGGTGGAGCTCAGGTTTCTTGGAGTGCTGCATATTATGTTCTTGGCGCAGACTTTGCTGATCAAATGCCAAATGATGAGGACCCAATGCCCTTGGATGGAAATCCTCATCCTTTGCCCGACAATCTGATACCTGATAATCTGCCATTTGTGTTGCCTCCCTATCCAATACTGGGATGGAATGATGCTCCAATGGTTGCTCCTCCGCCGCCTGAAAACAATGTGGATGCTGGTTGGGGCAATGCTCATTGGGGAGACAATGGAGAGGAGATTGAACAGCCTCCACAACCTGCAGCGTCAGAGCAAGACCAGGTCTCTATTGTAATTGATCAACTAGAAGGCTCAGTATCTGTGGAACAGCAAATGCAAGTTCAGAATGTGCAGCAGCAGGAGGAGCAGCAAGTGCATGATCAACAGTTATAGTTTGAACAACATCCCCTAATTATTCAACAACATCGGATCTTCATTGGCATGGCTCGGATTGTGGCTGGGCCACCTCTTCCTCCTGAGATGATCTGGAAAAAGGTCTTTTCAGCATTTGATGTTTGATTTCACTATCAAGGAGGTGCCGAGGTTGATCTTTTTCAAACCCCTCAGCACAGTTATATATTCTAAACACACTTGGTCTATTGCATTTGATGAATCCAGAAAGATGTCTTTGTTGGTGGCTAGTTTGACCAGCTCTACTCTGATGAGGAAATCTGTTTTGGCCAAGCACCCAGTGGCCAGAGCTCTGTTTGAGGAATTGTCTGATGATCCTGCCCCTGTCTCTGAGGATGCAATGCTTGATGCTTCTGGTGAGATGTCTCAGTCCTCACCAGTGATTTTTGATGCAGAAACTCAAGCCAAGGAAAAGAAACAGAGAGGGAGGAAGAAGATACTTGCACCCCTTGTGGACATGTCTATCAGGCGATGCACCAGAAGCACGGCAAAACTTGATGGTTTCAAATCAGTGGTTTTTTAGCAGCTCTCTCTTCAGCCCACAAAGAAGCGACCTCGCTCCAAGCCCATGGAAGTCAAAGCCCAGCCCACTACTGAAGATGCTCACAGCTAGGACAAGCCAGCAGATGTCCCTCCCCATACTCCACTCAAGGTTTTGCAGGCAGTTGGCGTGGAGCTGGAGAACGAGCCCTCCCTCCTCTCTAAGGACAAGCTTATGGCTGATCCCAAGGAGGGCTCCTCTTCTTCCACCGCTTTAAATGTTTATGTTAGCTACTTTATTTAGGTGTAGCGAGCCTGTTAAATCTGCTTCTTTTATTGTCGTGCTGGAACTTGTTGCATATGATGCAGACTGTGTTTATGGTGTTTGTTATGATCTGGGATGTATGACATTGTATGTCATGCTACTTTTGGCTACAATATTGTTTGATTATCCATGAATCGGGTAGCTGGAAAATTCTTTGTTCGAATGTCAGAGGTTTGAATTCTGACGCACGACAATGCTCTATCAAAGAGAAAGTGATTGAAAGTCAGTGTGCTGTTGTATGTCTACAAGAAACTAAGCTTCCTCTATGCTCTCGTGCTTTAATTAAGAGCATTTGCCATGCTAGTTTTGATCAGTTTATTGAATCTCCCTCGAGAGGAGCTTCCGGGGGTATTTTAACAGTGTGGCGTTCAGATGTGTTTCATGGTTCATTGGTGGAAGTGAAACCTTTTGGGATTGTGATTAGTTCACCTTAGTGCATAATAATGAGCAATGATTTATGGTAAATGTTTATGGGCCTTGTCAAGGTGAAATGAGGGATGAATTTGTCAACTGGTTATATAATTTGGAGATGGAGCCTGAACAAAAATGGATGTTGATGGGAGATTTCAACTTTATTAGATCCATGGATAATAGAAATCTCCCTGGAGGAGATGTGAATGATATTTTCATTTTTAATGAGATCATAAGCCATCTGGGTCTGTTGGAACTTCCATTAAAAGGAAGAAGATTTACCTAGTCGAATATGCAGGATATACCACTTCTAGAACAACTTGATTGGGTATTTACTTCAGCTAGTTGGATCAGCCTATATCCTATGTCACAAGTTACTCCTCTTGTAAAAACTGCCTCAGATCATGTCCCCTGCCTAGTCTCTATTAGCACTTCTATACCAAAAGCTAACATTTCCAGGTTTGAAAATTACTGGCTACATCAACCTGGTTTCATGGACCGTGTCCAAGAGGTTTGGGGCAGGAGCTCTTATAAGTCTCATATATCAATAATCATTGTGGATAAATTGAAAGCCTTGCGGTTTGCTCTAAAGAAATGGCAAAAATAGTTGTCTCACATCAAAAGGTTGATTAAGTGCAATTGGGTGATCCTTTGGTTGGATAATTTAGAGGATCTCAGGCTTTTGTCCAAGTCAGAAGCCAACTTCAGGAAGATTGTCAAGCTACACCATGAACATCTTTTGCACTTACAGTTCCTCTACAGGAGAAAAAGGTGTACCATTAGGTATATGTAGGATTGAAAGTATGTCTAGAGGGGGGGTGATTAGACTACTTGACCAAATAAAAATCTAGCCTTTTCCCAATTTTAGTTCTTGGCAGATTTTAGCAACTTTAGACAAGTCAAGCAATCTCAACACAATTCAAGCAAGCATGCAAAGAGTATATGAGCAGCGGAAAGTAAAGCATGCAACTTGCGAGAATGTAAAGGGAAGGGTTTGGAGGATTCAAACGCAATTGGAGACACGGATGTTTTTGTCGTGGTTCCGATAGGTGGTGCTATCATACATCCACGTTGATGGAGACTTCAACCCACGAAGGGTAACGGTTGCGCGAGTCCACGGAGGGCTCCACCCACGAAGGGTCCACGAAGAAGCAACCTTGTCTATCCCACCATGGCCATCGCCCACGAAGGACTTGCCTCACTAGCAGTAGATCTTCGCGAAGTAGGCGATCTCCTTGCCCTTACAAACTCCTTGGTTCAACTCCACAATCTTGTCGGAGGCTCCCAAGTGACACCTAGCCAATCTACGAGACACCACTCTCCAAGAAGTAACAAATGGTGTGTTGATGATGAACTCCTTGCTCTTGTGCTTCAAATGATAGTCTCCCCAACACTCAACTCTCTCTCACAGGATTTGGATTTGGTGGAAAGAAGATTTGAGTGGAAAGCAACTTGGGGAAGGCTAGAGATCAAGATTCATATGGTAGGAATGGGATATCTTGGTCTCAACACAAGTGTAGGTGGTTCTCTCTCAGAAAATATAGGTTGGAAGTGTAGTTTCGTTCTGATGGCTCTCTCCACGAATGAAGAGGATGTGGAGGGGTATATATAGCCTCCACACAAAATCTAACCGTTACACACAACTTGCCAATCTCGGTGGGACCGAATAGTTAAACTCGGTCGGACCGATTCAGCAAAGCTAGTGACCGTTAGTGTTTTCGGTGGGACTGACATGCAACTCGGTAGGACCGATATGGTTAGGGTTAGGGCATAACGTAATCTCGGTGAGACTGATTACACAAACTCAGTAGGACCGGTTTTGGTAATAAGCTAACCAGAGAGTTGGTTAGGTAAACTCGGTGGGACCGATTCACTCATTTTGGTGAGACCGAAATGTTACAAAAGGGAAATAGAGAGTTTACATTGCAATCTCGATGGGACCGATCGCTCATCTCGGTGGGACCGAAACGTTACGAAGGGAAACAGAGAGATTGCAACCCCATCTCGGTGAGACCGATTTGCCTAGGGTTTGTGGTAGTGGCTATGACATCTGAACTCGGTGGCGCCGGATAGAAAGAATCGGTGGGGCCGAGTTTGACTTTTGGTTTAGGTCATATGTGGATGTGAGAAAGTAGTTGAGGGCTTTGGAGCATATCACTAAGCATTTAAGCAAGATCCTCATTAAGCAACACCTCATCCCTCCTTGATAGTATTGGCTTTTCCTATAGACTCAATGTGACCTTGGATCAGTAAAATTGAAAATGTAGAGTCTTGAACTTTTGAGCTTGAGCCAATCCTTTTGTCCTTAGTGTTTTGAGGGGTCCACTTTTCTCATCCATGGCATGCCAATCATTGAGCTCTCCTAAAATATTAGTCTTGAAATAGCATTAGCTCAATGAACTATATGTTGTTAGGAATTACCAAAACCACCTAGGGATAGTTGCACTTTCAATCTCCCCCTTTTTGGTAATTGATGACAACATATAGATCAAAGCTTCGACAAATGATAATAAGAGTGAAAAACATTGTTGCTTTGAGAAGTATGTGAAAAGCAAGAGCTCCCCCTAAATTTGTGCATAGTTTAAGATTTGCTTTGGACCACAAATGCAGAAAGAGTTAGGATCATGGGTTACTCTTCCATGTCACATACATCTTGGAGGAGCGCTCAAAATGATAATAATTAAAATACATGCACTCCTCACCAAGCAAAGTGAGTGATCATATGGAATATAAAAGGATAATGTCATCCAACAAGCATAAAGGTAGTATATGATCAAACACATGATCATCCAAGTATCACATACAAGCATAAAGTATCTCAAATGAGCAGATAAAAAAGTTCAACCACCAAGGAGAAACGCAAGAGAGAACAAAAGCAACACTCTCTCTCAAAGCCTATGATCTATACATTTTCTCCCCCTTTGGCAACAAGTTACCAAAAAGTTCATAAAAATGCATAGTGCTAAATCTTCACTCAGGCTTTGTCTTCAGGTGGTGGCGTAGATAGAACTCCAAGGACAGAGGCGTCAGTCGATGTAGATGGAGCTGGTGGAGTAGGTGCTGGAGCTGGTGGCACTGAAGCTGTAGCTGGTGCAGATGAAGTTGCTCTGGTGTCGGTGACAGGCATAGCAGTAGACCTCTGACCTCTGGGCACTCTAGCAAAAGCATCAGTGGTTGTTTTATCCTTCTTCTCCTGCACTTCCTCCTGAAGTTGCTCAACAACAGACTGTATCTCAGTGATCTTCACATCTAAGTCATAGAACTTCTGCTCCATGATCCTCTCCAAGCTCTTCTGGTTTTGAGTCAGGGTGGCTAGTCCCTTCTCAATCCTCAGAGTGGAGGCAATCAAGTAGCCAAGCTGATCTTACTTGCTCTTCAGAAGATACTAAGATGCCTCATCCATGGTTGGCATCTTTACAGCCTTTTCAGCCCTAGCCTTCTCCTTTTTGGCTTGTGCGTGCATAGAAGATGGTTCATTTTCATCCATCACCATAGTGTTGTCCTCAAAGTCTGGGTAGATGGGCAGGTGCTCCTTGTCCAGCAGATATGTACCAGTGCCCATCTTGGAGTTGATCAACTCCTGGATCTGTGGGGCATACCCACAACTCCTCTTCTGATCTGCAGCTGTCCTCTTTATGATTTCCACAATTAGGCTCATGACCTTGAACTTCTGTGGAACATAAAAAAATGTGAAGCAAGTTAATTACATGGCCTCTGATCATCTTGTGATCACCTGACTTTGGCAAGAGAGTGTGCCTGAGGATCCAGTTGATTGTTGGCAAGCCTGACACAAGGTAATGTACTGATCCAAACTTGTGTGTCTCAAGAGCAGCATCTGGGATCTCTTTGTACATATGTGCCATGGTGTTGTGATCCTTCTTCTTCTTGGCATAGACATCCAAGTCATCTTCACTCTCCTCAGGAGCATTGATCAATTTTGCCCATTCAGCAACCGTTGACTGGTACCTAGTGCCTTCAGACATCAAGATAATTCTTCCATCTGGGTAGAAATGAGCTGTGGAGTAGAACTGCATGATGAGCTCATCATTCCACTTTGTGAGCTTCTGAGCCACAAACTCATCGACTCCACATGCCTTGAAGCTGTCATATACACCAGGGAAGTGATCCTATTTTACTCAATGAATTTCCAATCAACCCATCTCATGTCACAAACTATGGGCTTCTTGTCAAGTACAATAGTCTCATAGAGGTCCTGCTGTTCCTTTGTATGGAACCTGTAGTCCACATCAGTCCTTCTCCTAGTGGCATATGGATCAGACTCTCTCCATAGCCTTAAACCAAAATCCTTCCTGATTTTCATGTTCTCTGCAACTGGATGAGCATCATTGTGATATAGAATTTTGGGCTTCAACTTCCTTAACACAACAGAATCATCTTCTCCTTTAGCATCTTGAGGCACTGGGGCCTTGTTCTTCTCCTCAGCAGGGATGTTCCTGGTGCTCCTCTTTGGTTTTGGCTTTGGAGCTGGAGCAGCAGTCTTAGGAGCAGTCTTAGGCTTAGATGGAACAACCCATGCCCTTATAGCATCTCCCATAAGCTTTTGAGCTTTGGGTGCTGGTGCTGCATCCTCTTCCTCTTCCTCTTCTTCAGAGTATTTCATTATTGAAGATCTCCCAAGCGCTCCGGCAGTGGTCTTCTTGACCCTTTCCTTTCTTTTCTTTTCTGCCACAACTTGCTCTTTGGGTGCAGATCCCAAAGTCTCTTGAGTGGATGTTCTGGCTTTTGACATGGGAGGTCTCTTGGCAGGAACCTTTTGCTTCATCCCTGGCTTAGTGGCAGCAGTTGTGCCATATTCCTTTTTCAGGACTTTCCTCTTTGAGGTGGCCTCTTCCTCAATAGCCACATAGTCCTCATCCTCAGAATCTGAGGTTTTCTTCTTTCTGGTCCTGGTGGCTTCCTTAGGCAAGTTGCTGGGTGTGCTCCTGCTTCCATCATCTGAGCTACTGGAGGGACTAGGGCCCTCACTCATGTGAACCTGCTCCTGAGATTTGTTCTGACTGTCACTCTGATCTGACATGATGCAAACACTGATAGCAGACCCTGTGAATAGATTATAGATGAGGTAGAGTGGATGAGCATCACAAAGTGCAGAGGTTTTTGCAAAAGAATGAATCAAAGACTTAGTTTTAGTTTTCCATAGAAAGCATTTCGGATCTACCGATTTGAAATCTCGGTGATACCGAAGCAGCTATTGGAACCTAAACTAGTGAACTCGGTCAGACCGAGTCACAGTTCGGTGGCATCGAGACTGCTAGGGTTTCACAAAGACTCGAACTTGGTCACACCGATTTGCAATTCTCGGTCAGACCGAGAATCACATGTGCAATGGCCTGAGCCAAATCGGTGGAACCGATTTCAACAACTCGGTCGGTCCGAGATGGTTTCGGCGGAAACCTAACCCTAAAATTTTCAATCCACAACTAAACTACGGAGTGTTTTCATTGGATAGAGTGATCTCAATCGTGGCAAGATACATGGCAAAACAATGTGCTGGGGAATCGGAGTGAGAACAGCCCAAAGATCAAGTCCATACCCTAGTTCGGCGATGGACTTGCTACGGCGGCAACGGCGGAGACGATCCCGTTGACGGCGGCGGAGACCAGCGACTGGAGGCGGCTAGCGACGAGGAGGATGATCCAGAGACCCAGGGAGGCAAAGCAGGCTCAGCGCGGGCGAAGAGGTTCGGAAAGTTTTCCAAATTTTGACCCGTGGGTATATATAGCCTGACCCTGTCGGTGTGACTGAGTGGAACAATTCGGTGGCACCGAGATGTATAACTGCAAGAAGTTACTTCAACTCGGTGTGACTGAAAAGTTCAAATCGGTTGCACCGAGATTAAAAACTAGATTGACTTAGTGATCTTGGTATGACCGAAATGGATGAATCGGTCAGACCGAAACGCACAAAGAAGTTTTGGAAGTTTAAGTCTATGACGAATCGGGGACTCCGAGTGCTCCTCACACAGAGTGGTTCGAATCTGACTTGATAAAACTTTGTGATGCAGCATGAATAGAGTTTGAGACGAGAAGAGCATAGATAGCTAGAGAAGGTTCTTAGGCATTCTTGTCCATCCACTTGGCAAGAGAAAAAGAAACCAGTCAATCAAAACAACAAGTGGATGTCGTCGAATGAGTAAATTATGCAACCAACATGCTCACACAATAAAATAACAAATGAAATATGTGGCAAAGCATGCACAGACAATTCTAGCATCTATCAAGCAATTGGCGATGACTAGGTCATCTATATATGAGTATATTGACTTAGGAGTCAAATGAGAACATTTGATCATAGGTCATACTCATCGTTTAAGCACAAGTGGGGTTACCACTTTTACATAAAGCGTTGTTGTGTTCACACCATTAGCGTTGCTTTAGCTCAATTCTTAGAGTAAAGCCCCCCTAGATGTGAGGTCCCCCCTAAGAGGGATGAACTAACCTTGGGTTTTGTCGATGATGACTTCATGTAGGTGTTGAAGATGTGGATGCTCTAAGTTGATGTAGATCATTCGGAGCTATCCTTTGGAGTGAGTTGCACTTTCAATACCTACACGGGTTAGTCCCACAAGGAACAAACAAGGATATCCATAGACATAGAGTGATGCACACACAAGATGATGTCTATGAGAGCATTAGGCTACCTTGTCCCTTGTCTTACCAACAAGAGGTTTTGTGACTCCTTGAACTAGTGCAAGATGTGGAAGTTGATTTCACTTGTTCTTGCCAAAATGATAAGAGTGAAGTATGTTGGCGGAGTCACCCTCAAGAACTCTCTAGTTCTTCTTCTTAGGGATCCACACCATCTTGATGGGAATCCTCGGAGTTGTAGTTGTACTTGATGAAGTGGAACTTGATGTAGTCTTGGGAACCCACTTGACCAAGGCGTTAGGAGCTTCTTCAAATGCATCAATTTCCTCTTGAAGCTTGTCCTTGCCTTTTTCTTTGTGGTCTTATGGTGGAAGATCATCTTGGGCTTGTGTCCCTTTGAAAGAAGTAGGATCATACTTCTCTTGTTGAGGAACAAACTTCGTCTTGCGGTATTGATCTTCTTCCCACTCAACTCCATTGGCATTGAACTTTCGTTCAAAACCAATACCTTGGTTCTTCCGGCGACTTCCTTGCTTGCGTACAATTTCCTCGAATTGCTTACTCCCGGCAAGGCTCTTGTAAACACCTTTCTCTATGATTCCCTTCAATAAGCTATTTTCTTTCTCAAGTGTAACTTGGCTAAGAGAATCATTAGTGGAATCAAGAGAACTACTAGAAGCAACAATATTGGATTTAGCATTATTATTGTTACTACTAGAGGAAGAATCCTTCTTGTTCTTGTTACTAGACTTGACTTGAGGCATGTAAGTGGATAAGAGTAAACGCTTGGCAATTTAAGAAGAACTTTTCTTGCGAAGATCATCATTGATTGCCTTTAAGAACTCATGCTCTTGCTCAAGATTGAGCTTCTCAAAACGTAATTTCTCATGAGTCCTTAAAAGTTCTTGATGTTCTCCTAAGATAGTTTCATGAGCTAACTTAAGAGTGTTTAGTTCTTTAGTTAGAGACTCAATCTTCTCCTTATCATTGTCATTCGTTTCATCTTGATTAGCATGATTAATTGACGATAGTTTCATGAGCTAACTTAAGAGTGTTTAGTTCTTTAGTTAGAGACTCAATCTTCTCCTTATCATTGTCATTCGTTTCATCTTGATTAGCATGATTAATTGACGATAGTTTCATGAGCTAACTTAAGAGTGTTTAGTTCTTTAGTTAGAGACTCAATCTTCTCCTTATCATTGTCATTCGTTTCATCTTGATTAGCATGATTAATTGACGTTTCATCATAGTATTCATCACTAGAGTTGTCAACAAGTAAATCATCATCACCTAACAAGTCATCTTTATCACTATTGAAATCAACATACTCGGGGTGTGATACCTTTGGACCTTTGGCCATGAAGTATCTTCCAATTCCTTCATTTGGTGAATCAAATATGTCGTAGGAGTTGGTTGACACAAGTGCTAGACCGGCAACACCTTCATCTTGAGTATATTCGGAGTCGGAGTGATAGCTTCTCTCGGAGTGATTGTCGGAGTCGGAACTGGGTACCCATTCACCAACATGAGCTTGATGTATTCGTTTTGTGTAGCTCCTTGATGACTTGTCCTTCCTTTCCGAATCCTCGCTTCTCCGAGAGGGTCTTCGTTCATAACGATCATCCCTACTCCTTCTCTCCCTCGATGGTGATTCTTCTCTTCTACTTCTTCTTTTGGGAGAATCTTCTCTTCTCTTGTAGGGGGCCATACACTCATTGGAGTAGTGTACGGGTCTTCCACAATTGTAGCAGTTTCGCTCTCGACTAGAAGATCTTTTGTCATTGTAGGACCTTGACTTGGGACTTCTCTCTTTGCTTCTAATCTTGTAGAACTTGTTGATGTTCTTCACCATTAGGCTCAATTCTTGATTGAAGGTTTGTTTCTCACTTGATGATGTGGGAGCTTCACATGAGGCTTTGTAAGCACCACTTGACTTGTTATGGAGCTCCTCCTTATCCTTGAGTGACATCTCATGAGCAACAATTCTTCCAATGACTTCCGTTGGCTTGAGATCTTTGTAATTTGGCATCATTTAGATCAATGTGCATATGGTATCATATTTTCCATCCAAGGCTCTTAAGACCTTCTTGATGATGAATTTGTCGGTCATCTCTTCACTTCCTAAGCCGACAATCTCATTTGTGATAAGAGCAAGCCTAGAGTACATTTCAACGACACCTTCACCATCCTTCATTTTGAACTTGTCAAGTTGACTTTTAAGCACATCCAACTTGGATTCCTTGACGGAGTCGGTACCTTCGTGCATATCAATCAAAGTATCCCAAATTTCCTTTGCATTCTCAAGACGGCTGATTTTGTTGAATTCTTCGGGGCACAATCCGTTGAAGAGGATATCACAAGCTTGAGCATTGTATTGTAGCATCTTCAACTCTTCCACGGTAGCTCCACGGTTCGGTTCTCTCCCATCAAAGAATTTACCTTGCAAGCCAATACACACAATAGCCCAAACGGCGGGGTTATGTCCAAGAATATGCATTTTCATCTTATGCTTCCAACTAGCAAAATTAGTGCCATCAAAGTAAGGACCTCTATGGTGGTAATTTCCCTCGCTAGACGCCATACTCTCCTAGGTTGTGAAACCAAGGCTATGACCACTAAAAGCTATGGAAATCAAAGCAAATGGAGACCAAAGCTCTGATACCACTTGTAGGATCGAAAGTATGTCTAGAGGGGGGGTGATTATACTACTTGACCAAATAAAAATCTAGCCTTTTCCCAATTTTAGTTCGTGGCAGATTTTAGCAACTTTAGACAAGTCAAGCAATCTCAATACAATTCAAGCAAGCATGCAAAGAGTATATGAGCAGCGAAAAGTAAAGCATGCAACTTGCAAGAATGTAAAGGGAAGGGTTTGGAGGATTCAAACGCAATTGGAGACATGGATGTTTTTGTAGTGGTTCCGATAGGTGGTGCTATCGTACATCCACGTTGATGGAGACTTCAACCCACGAAGGGTAACGGTTGCGCGAGTCCACGGAGGGCTCCACCCACGAAGGGTCCATGAAGAAGCAACCTTGTCTATCCCACCATGGCCATCGCCCACGAAGGACTTGCCTCACTAGCAGTAGATCTTCACGAAGTAGGTGATCTCCTTGCCCTTACAAACTCCTTGGTTCAACTCCACAATCTTGTCGGAGGCTCCCAATTGACACCTAGCCAATCTAGGAGACACCACTCTCCAAGAAGTAACAAATGGTGTGTTGATGATGAACTCCTTGCTCTTGTGCTTCAAATGATAGTCTCCCCAACACTCAACTCTCTCTCACAGGATTTGGATTTGGTGGAAAGAAGATTTGTGTGGAAAGCAACTTGGGGAAGGCTAGAGATCAAGATTCATATGGTAGGAATGGGATATCTTGGTCTCAACACAAGTGCAGGTGGTTCTCTCTCAGAAAATATAGGTTGGAAGTGTAGTTTCGTTCTGATGGCTCTCTCCACGAATGAAGAGGAGGTGGAGGGGTATATATAGCCTCCACAAAAATCTAACCGTTACACACAACTTGCCAATTTTGGTGGGACTGAATAGTTAAACTCAGTCGGACCGATTCAGCAAAGCTAGTGACCGTTAGTGTTTTCAGTGGGACCGACATGCAACTCGGTAGGACCGATATGGTTAGGGTTAGGGCATAACGTAATCTCGGTGAGACCGATTACACAAACTTGGTGGGACCGGTTTTGGTAATAAGCTAACCAGAGAGTTGGTTAGGTAAACTTGGTGGGACCGATTCGCTCATTTCTGTGAGACCGAAATGTTACAAAAGGGAAACAGAGAGTTTACAATGCAATCTCGGTGGGACCGACCGCTCATCTCGGTGGGACCGAAACGTTACAAAGGGAAACAGAGAGATTGCAACCCCATCTCGGTGAGACCGATTTGCCTAGGGTTTGTGGCAGTGGCTATGACATCTGAAATCGGTGGGGCTGAGTTTGACTTTTGGTTTAGGTCATATGTGGATGTGAGAAAGTAGTTGAGGGCTTTGGAGCATATCACTAAGCATTTGAGCAAGATCCTCATTAAGCAACACCTCATCCCTCCTTGATAGTATTGGCTTTTCCTATAGACTCAATGTGACCTTGGATCACTAAAATAGAAAATGTAGAGTCTTGAACTTTTGAGCTTGAGCCAATCCTTTTGTCCTTAGTGTTTTGAGGGGTCCACTTTTCTCATCCATGCCATGCCAATCATTGAGCTTTCCTGAAATATTAGTCTTTAAATAGCATTAGCTCAATGAACTATATGTTGTTAGGAATTACCAAAACCACATAGGGATAGTTGCACTTTCAGTATATCAAAGTGGGGGAGGAAAATTCCAAGTTTTTCCAGGCAATGGCCACTAAAAGATATAGGAAGAATTATATTGCAAGTCAGATGCTTTCTGATGACACTGTTACTTCAGATCATGAGGAAATGGCCAAGGAATTCTTGCATTCCTTCAAGGGAAGAATGGGTAATGTTAAGCCAATATTGTTGGAGAGAGACATCCTCTCTCTAATTCCAAAGGTGCAGGGGCTTGAGGTCCTCACCAAACCTTTTGAGGTCAAAGAAATTGAAAAGGTGATTAAAGAGTTGCCCATTGAAGGCACCTGGACCTGATGGTTTTAATGGCCTATTTTCGAAAAAGTGTTGGCACATCATCTCTAGTGATTTTATTAGGCTGGTGCAGGAATTTCATCCATGAACTGCTTATTTGGAGAATCTTAATGATGCCTTCATTACCCCGATCCCTAAAAAGCAGTCCCCTGAGGTTGTTGGACATTTTAGGCCAATATCACTTACCAATGTTGGTTTTAAGTTCCTCACTAAACTTGCTGCAAACAGGTTTCAGGAAGAGATCACCAAATGTGTTCACAAGAACCAATATGGATTCATCAAGTCAAGAACAATTCAGGACTATCTTGCTTGGACTTTTGAGTACATTCACCAGTGCAATCAATCAAAGAAGCCCATCCTTTTGCTTAAGTTAGATTTTGAAAAGGCTTTTGATTCTATTCAGCATGAGGCAATTCTAAAGATTCTTATGGCAAAAGGATTTGACAAGAAATGTATCACATGGATTCAACAAGTTTTGTCCTCTGGAACTTCTTCAATTTTGTTAAATGGAGTACCTGGAAACCTTTTTAAGTGCAAATGTGGTGTAAAACAAGGAGATCCTATCTCTCCTTTGATCTTTGTGATTGCTGCAGATCTTTTGCAAACTATGATTAATAGTCTACTACGTGAGGGCCTGTTAAGTCTGCCTTTGTAAACCCATGACCCTGATTATCTAGTTGTGCAATATGCCGATGATACACCCGTCTTTGTGGCTGCTAATAGTTCCCAACTGGAGGTTCTTAAAACAGTGTTGAGATCTTTTTCTTTGGCAATTGGCCTACAGATAAATTACCACAAATCTTCCATGTATCCCATCAATGTTGAGGCTGCTGTTGCTGCTGGCTTAGCTGCCCAATTTGGTTGTCAGTTGGGCTCAATGCTCTTTACATATTTGGGTTTGCTAGTGGGAACCACTAGACCTAAAATTAATGATCTCCTACCTTTGGTGGACTGCATGGAGACAAGACTCACTGCTAGCTCTTGGTTTTTGCCCCAAGGTAGTAGACTACAGTTGGTTAATGCAGTCATTTCTTCCTTGCCTATATATCTTCTATGTAGCCTGTCAATACCAGGGTATCTTGAAGTAGTTGGAAAGAATTCAAAGACAGTGCTTATGGAGAAAATATGGTCAGGAGAAGGGCCATTATTTGGCTGCCTGGCCACTGGTTTGCAGACCCAAATTTAAAGGTGGTCTTGAAATTCTTAATCTGGGCCTACAAAATGAAGCTCTGCTCTTCAAATACCTCAACAAATTTTATAATGAAGTGGATGTGCCATGGGTTCATTTGGTATGGGACTCATATTATTTCCAAGGAGTTCCTCATGACACAACAATATGTGGTTCCTTTTGGTGGAGAGACATTTGCAAATTAATGGACAAATTTAGGGCTGTCACTTCTGTCACTGTTACCAGAGGGGACACTATGCTCTTTTGGTCTGATCATTGGGAGATTGGCAGTGTTTGCACCCCTCTCCAAGACAGATTTCCAAGGTTATTTTCTTTCTGCACGCATAAGAATCTTTCTGTTATGGAAGTTTTCCAGACTGAGAATTTTTAGCAGAGGTTCTCTTTGCCTCTGTTTGAACTAGCTTTTCATGAGCTAAATCAGCTCACTTCCTTGATGGAAGATGTTAATTTGGATAGTGGATGTCCTCACACTTGGGCCTGGAGACATGGTAAGAGGTCTAAGTACTCTGCCAAGAAATTCTATGACTTCGTGCACCAACCAGTTCAAGCAAATCCCATACTGAGTTGGGTCTGGAACCGTTGTTGCACCATGACAATTAAAACGTTTGCCTGGCTAGTCATAATTGACAGAGTTAACACCAAGGATATGATTAAGCGTAGGCATTGGAAGACTAGTGATGGGCCTGAGTGTGTGCTCTGCCCGACTGGGGCACTTGAGGACAGGAACCAACTCTTCTTCCAGTGCAACTTCAGTGTGTGTATATGGAATTATCTTCAGGTTACTAGGCTGGATAGTAATGACATGGTGGAAATTGCTTTGCATTCTAGGAAGGATTTCAATAAGCCATTCTTTACCGAAGTGGTTTTCCTTGCATGGTGGTATATTTGGAAAGTCAGGAATGATAGGGCTTTTAGACATATCATTCCATCTTTCAGGCAGTGGATGAACGGTTTCATCCATGAACTTACTCTCCTCTCCCACAGTATCAAGAGAAGATACAAGAGGCTCTGCTCAAGTGGATTGACTTCTTACCTCCTTGATGAGGTTTCTGATGTAATTTTTTTAGTCTTTAGGTATAGCCCCACCTCTTTCTTCTTTTTAGCTTTCTTAGCTTTGTATAGCTCTTTCTTTCTTTTTGTTCCTTTTCTCGAGGAACCTTTTGTATTCTATTTTGTTGAGTTTTAATAAAATGTTGTGGGGTGTAATTAAGCCCTGCAGTCTTCAAGGCAAAAAACATATCACAACAAGTACACATGCATTGCAGAAATATAGGATGAGCATAACCAAAAGTGTAACTTGCCTTGAACGGTGTTGGAATACTCTTAACGCTTAGTCCCGATCTGCTTCACACTCGGGACAATCGTGAAGCAATAATACGATAGTGGCGGTCCTCTGGACGATGGTGGCAACGGCTATGGGGAGTCCCCGGTGACAGCGGACTGATCGGAGGAAGAAGCGTACGACGGCGGTGAGTTTGGCAGCGTCCACGTGACGGGGATCTTCTGCTGGCTACGGTTCTCCAACTATGGCGCGGCGGCGTCGGAGAACTTCAACGGAATCCCGGACCTCGTCCTACATCTCCTCTTTTTTGTGGGGGAACCTACAACTCCTCCGAACAATCAAACAATTTAGGCAGGTGAATAACATCAGTATAGAGGGAAGGGCACTAAGGATGGGGATCGTAGCCTCCTGGTGGCGACAGAACGCACTGACGAAAAAGCTTCTGGAAGTTGGAACTCCGGCGAGATCGGGACGACGCCCTAGGGCATGGGTGACAGAGATTTTTGCGAAAATCGGTAGAGGAGGACTCGGGAATCACTTATAGGTGGATTCCATGGTCTAGGGGGTGGGGATAGATCGATCCAATGAATCGAATCTGGTTCGGGAGTGGTCTCCATGACGAACACGAATGGAGGAAGGGGATGACATGCAGGCCTTCCCTATCAGCGGGAGAGAGAAGAAAAGAGAAAAAAACGAAAGCCTGGGGTGGGCTTTGCTGCACCGAAATGGGCCGGTTGCTGTTGCTGTGCTGCTGCTGCCTCAGCGCCACTGGGCGAGGAATAGAAATGGGCTGCCCTTGTACATGACGATAGATAGTAATTTCTGGCCGATAATAAAAGTCTACACGACAGTTGTTTGGCTAAAACAAAACAAAAACAGATTCCTAAAAATTAGCAGAACACGTAGTAAAACATTTTTACTACTATATAAAACAGTGAACATTTTTACAGCACAAATGCACTTTTGAAAAAAATATTTATGCTATACAAGCACATAAAGAGCATTATAACAACTCTAAAATAACTTTGAGTTTCAACAAAGCCAAAAATAATTTATGTAGATTCCAGAATATATTCTTAGCATTTTCCAAATATAATTAACATGAGAGAAGTCAATATTATCTCCACTCCAAAAAAATTGCCTTGAGTTGAAAAACACTATGAATATTTAGAAAATTGAAATATGCATAGAAATAGTGATGTGAAGTAATGATCCTATTAACATTCCAAATCTTAAAATTTGGGATGTTACAGGAACACTAGAGACCGAAAGGTCAAACGTGAGTCATATAGTAGATATGATCAACATGGAGATGTTCACCATTGAAGACTACCCCATCTCACGTGATGGTCGGACATGGGTTAGTTGATTTGGATCATGTATCACTTAGACAACTTGAGGGATGTTGATTTAAGTGGGAGTTCATTAGTTATTTGATTATTTGAACTAAAAATTATCACGAACTTAGTCCTAATAGTCTTTGCAAATCTATGTTGTAGATCAATGGCCCGTGCTATCATTCCCTTGATTTTTAATGCGTTCCTAGAGAAAGCTAAGTTGAAAGATGATGGTAGCAACTACATGGACTGGGTCCGTAACTTGAGGATTATCCTGATTGCTGCACATAAGAATTATGTCCTTGATGCACCGCCAGGTGACAGACCTGCTGCAGGAGCTGATGCAGATGTTACGAACGTTTGGCAGGCTCGATTTGATGACTACTTGATAGTTTAGTGTGCCATGGTTTACGGCATGGAACCCGGCCTTCAAAAGTGTTTTCAACGCCACGGAGCATATGAGATGTTCCAACAGCTGAAGTTCGTATTCAAGCTAATTCCCGGGTTGAGAGATATGAAGTCTCCAAAAAGTTGTTTAGCTGTAAGATGAAGGAGAAAAGTTCTGTCAGTGAACACATACTCAGAATGTCTGGGTACCACAACCACTTGACGTAGTTGGGAATTGATCTTCCAGTTGAGAGTGTTATTGATAGAGTTGTTCAGTCACTACCACCAAGCTACAAAGGCTTCATGACGAACTATAATATGCAAGGGATGACGAAAAAGATTCCCGAGTTCTTTGCGATGCTGAAATTAGTGGAGGTGGAAATCAAGAAAGAGCATCAAGTGTTGATGGTTAACAACACCACCAGTTTCAAGAAAAAGGGGCAAGGGAAAGAAAGGGAACTTCAAGAAGACTGGCAAGCAAGTTGCCGCTCCCATGAAGAAACCCAAATCTAGACCCAAGCCAGAAATTGAGTGCTTCTACTGCAAGGGAAATGGTCACTAGAAGCGGAACTGCCCCAAGTACGTGGCAGATAGGAAGGATGGCAAAGTGAACAAAGTTATATTTGATATACATGTTATTGATGTGTTCCTTACTAGTGCTCATAGTAGCGCCTGGGTATTTGATACTGGTTCGGTTGATCATATTTGTAACTCGAAACAGGAGCTGTGGAATAAATGAAGATTGGCTAAGGACGAGGTGACGATGCGCATCGATAATGGTTCCAAGGTTGATGTGATCGCCATCGGCATGCTACCTCTACATCTACCTTCGGGACTAGTGTTTGTCGGATTCGGGGTTCCTCAGACCCTTGAGAGGTTCGAACACTGGGGTGCGTGTGAAGAACTCGTCCTCACCAATCTGCCTATGCCTCGATCCTATGGCCTAGCTCGACGAACCCAATGAACGAGAGACACGGCGGTTTATCCTAGTTCGAGCCACCTTGCGGTGTAATACCCTACCCCAGCTTTGTGGTGGATTGCCTCGAGGGGCTGAGGATGAACTAGTACAATCGTAGAACAACCTCGGGAGGTGAGGTGTTCTTAAGCTCGATGAGCTAGTGGGTGAGAGGGTGACCTGAATGATCCCCTCTATGGTGGTGGCTAAGTCCTATTTATAGTGGCCTTGGCCCTCTTCCCAAATATAGGCGGGAAGGGATCCCACACCGGCCAAATTCAAAGGGAGACGACTAGTACAAGTTATCCTGACAAAAGTGGTCTTCGCCTACAAAAGCCTATGGTGGTGATGCCGCGATGGGCTCCGCGATGACCTCCGTCCTGCCGTCCTGGCGGTCTTGGTCTTGTTGCACCAATATGGAAACCTTTGCTTGATTCCTCAGGACTCTGCGCCTGCACTTGCCTCCTTGGCACCAAATAGGAAACTGGTACACTACGCCCGCTGGCGCCCGCCTGGCCTCGGTCGTCATGGCTCACGTCATGTGAGCCTCGCGAGGTGCACCTTGCATTGATATCTCCGCCCCTCGGGAGCCAACCCGGTGAGGCCACCCCCCAGGGAGGTCTTGGTGTCATTCGCCTCGCGAGGCTTGGCCCCTCGCGAGGGTCTTGGGTTGTTGTAGATGAAGCTGGGCCGTACTGGGCCGTCGACGGAGCCACGCCGCAGGCAGGCAAGTCTGGGTACCCCCGTTCCTAGGACGCCGATAGTAGCCCCCGGGCCCAAGGCGCACTCGAGCTTGGCTTTGAGGCGAAGTCAAAGGGCAAGTGCGGAGTGCCGTAGGCCCTAACTGCCTGCGGCCTTGGTCGACGTGTGGCGATTGATGGGACGTGGGCGTCTCCGCTTCCCCATGCTGCCTCGGCAACCGTCCGACTTGATGAGACTTCACTGCATGCAGAGAAAACCATCATTGTGCGGGACCGTGGAGGCCGGCGGTTGGCCTCCCTCTAGCTATAAATGAGGGGAGGGGCGGAGTCCCCTTGCTCATCTCGGTCTTCTCACCACTCGCTCCTTCTTCCTCCTCCTAGCCTTGCCAACTTGCCGTAGCACCCATGGCGCCGGCAGGAAGTTCTCCGCTGCTGAGAAAGGGAAGGCCCCCAAGGAGGGACCCGGCTCACCTCCGCCCAAGAGAGGGCGAGGCCACCCCCGTAAGCATGCCGCGACCCCTGTTGTGGCCCCTCGGGGGCGCGGACACACTCCTTCGGGGGCCGGCGCCGCCCTGGGCGCCCGTGGCGGTGCTCCTTCTCACGGTGGAAGCCGCCAAGGGCGAGGCACCCCCTGAAATGAGGGAAGGCGTGCCATGGTTTCCAGGCCTCCTCGGTTGCGCTTCCACTCGGCGGAGGTGCCCCCGGAGTTCGTCGTGTGGTTGGAGAGGCCGACCGCCACCTGGCTCCAGCTTCCGTGCTTCTTTGCCGGCGAGCTGCTAGCCGCGGGGCCTGACGACCTCTGGCTGCAGGCTGATGGCTGTTGCAGCAAGGCCTCGTGGGTCGGGGTCGAAGTTTCCGCCGCCGGGAACATGTCTTTGGCCCGCGGCTGGTAGGCGTTTGCCCATGCGCGCGGCCTGAGCGGGAGGTGCACCCTCCACTTCAAGTTTGACGATGTCGCGACCCTCTTCGTGACGGTGTTTGGGGAGGATGACCGTCACGCAGGGTGCTACCCCGAAGACGACGGTGGCGACGATGAGCTTGGCCTTGAGGACAGCTGCGACGACACCGAGGGTGAGCTCGCCCTTGGCGACGACCGTGGCTCGTTCAGTGGCGGCGGCTCCTCCAGCGAGAGCACGAGCAGTGGTGGCTACGACCCGCCGCCACGTCGCCAGGCTCGATTCGAGGACGGTGACGGATCGTCTCGTCGCCGCGCTCCAGTGAAGCGGGAGGAGGGCTCGGGCTGAGCCCAGAGGCCTCTGAAGCCCGGCCTCAGGAGCTATTGTGGCCGTGCGGGCCACTTTTGTTTAGC
Organism: Triticum urartu; assembly: GCF_003073215.2. Lineage (NCBI taxonomy): Eukaryota > Viridiplantae > Streptophyta > Magnoliopsida > Poales > Poaceae > Triticum > Triticum urartu. The sequence continues at coordinate 360,314,732 of NC_053027.1, read as the reverse complement.
CTTTATTTTTCCCTGCATTTTGAAAAAAGTAGAGGGCCCTGCTGGGGCGTGTAATGAACCATGGTACTTATGCCACTATGCTATGATTATTGTTCTGATGTATGCTGTTATGTTCATGTCCGGGTAGGTGCGGTAGGATAACTTAACTTGATACACTCGCGGTAGTCTCGCGCCTCATGATGGTGCGCCCTCCATCATCTCGTGAGGTCCCCTTGCTGCTGGCTCAAGGGTCGCCGGCCTCAGGAGACATCGTGAAGCTACAGAATTGTTGGAAATTTTTGTTGGGTGTCCTGTTCCTCCTTCTGCGAGCCCTCATGCATGAGCTAGTCGTGGCTTAGTGCATCACGTCGTGGTACCCGGGGGGCACGGACTTAAGAAGATGCGCAAATCACAAGCTCGTTCGGGAGTGTGTTGCGAGGATAGAAAAAGCCATGGGCCTGGGCTGTGGCGAAGTGTGTTCGTGGTGCGGGGCGGGCCCGCTGCGCACGCACACACCTGTCCAGCCCCCGCGCGCGAGATGCGCAAGGAAGAGCGACAGGCAACTGCCGCCCCTCCTGGGCCGAGACCGACGACCAAGAGAAAAGATGAGAGGGAAATCCAACTTGGCAACCCAAAATGCAAGAACTCCAAATTCCATTAAAATAAAAGGGGGGCAACCAACTACAGAAAGCAAGCAAATGAACAGCCGCGTTCGGAACCTAGACTAGTCTTCTCACCAGCGCGGAGCTAAGTGTTGCCACTAGGACGTGGGAGGGAGCCCCCGAGGCCCGAGGGCAGCTCTCCGGAGACTCCGGGGCGTGTACAGCCCCACTCATTACTACGTGAGAGTGTCATGAGCGGAGACCTTCACAGGCACTGGGCCTTGCTTCATGGGTAGAACTTCTGGAGGTGCTGGGTGTTCCAGGCGTCCTGGATGGGGATCCCGTCCTGCGTCTCTAGGCACGCGGCACCAGGCCTGGAGATGCGGGCAATCTTAAACAGGCCCTCCCACATGGGAGAGAGCTTATGCAACCCCTCCCCGGAGAGCACTTTCCTCAGGATGAGATCACCCACCTCGAGCGTCCTGGAGCGGACGCTGCGGCAATGGTACCGCTGCAGCGCCTGCTGGTACCTTGCTGCCCGGAGCAAGGCTTGACGGCGACGTTCCTCCCCCGGCACGAGGTCCATCCCCCGCGTGGCGTCCTGGTGTGCCTCGTCAAATGCTAAGACCCGTGTGGAGCAATGATTGACCTCATGAGGGAGAACTACTTCGGCTCCATAGACGAGGAAGAATGGAGTCTCGCCCATTGGCTTGGTGGCGGTGGTGGGATGGACCACAACACGGACTGGAGCTCATCGAGCCAGCCCCTGCCGCAGGCCTCGAGCTTCTTCTTGAAGGTTCTTGTCTTGAGGCCTCTCAGGACCTCTGCATTTGCGCACTCGGCTTGGGTGTTGCTCCTGGGGTGTGCCACTGAGGCGTAGCATATCTGCGTTCCAAGGTTAGCACAATATGTTTTGAAGAGATTGCTGGTGAACTGCGAGCCATAGTCGGTGATGATACGGTTAGGGACCCTGAAGCGGCTCATGAGGTCCTTGATGAACTTGACTGCCGAACCGGCCGGGATGGTGCAGATGGCTTCCACCTCCTCCCACTTGGTGAACTTGTCGATGTCGACGTAGAGGTAGCCGTAGCCCCCGGGCACTCATGAGAACGAACCCAAGATGTCCAGCCCCCAGACCGCAAACGGCCACGAGAGCGGAATGGTCTGGAGGCCTTGAGCAGGCCAGTTGGATTTTCTTGGCGTGGAACTGGCATGCTTCGAAGGATTTCACCAGCTCGGTCGCGTCGTTGAGCGTCGTGGGCCAGTAGAATCCGCTGCGGAATGCCTTGCCCACGAGGGTGCGTGATGACGAGTGATGCCCGCAGTCCCCGCCATGTATGTCGGCTAATGGCTCGCACCCCTGTTCCCTGGAGATGCATCGTAGGGAAACATCGTTTGGTCATTTTCGGTAGAGCTCATCGTCCTGCATGTAGTAGGTTGTGGCCTGCTGAGCCACGCGCTCCGTGTCTTCCTCCTTCTCCGGCAGGATTCCCTGAAGCAGGTACGCCTTGAATTCTTTAGTCCAGCACCCCTCCCAAGGCTCGAGCACGAGGAGCAGGCGAGCTCCTGAGGTCGGGCCGTAGGCGCGAGCTCCCGAGGTTGGTGCTGGGGGGAGCTCCTCCCGACGCAGTGTTGGCTCCGCCGCCGGAGGGGCTGCCGAAGGCTTGAAGAGCCACTCCTCGAAGACACCGGGCTCCTGAAGCTGGTGCTTGATTGCTCTCTTGGCGATATCGTCAGCTTCCTTGGTCGTGCCGCAAGGCACATGCTGCAGCTCCAGGCCCAAGAATTGCTTCTCAATTTTGTGTACCTTCGCCAGGTATGCCTCCATGTGTTCGTCCTTCGGCTCGTACACCTTGTTGGAGAACTTGACGAGGAGTTAGGAGTCACCCTTGATGGTAAGGTGCTTTACTCTCAAGGCTGACGCAGCCTTGAGACCGGCGATCAGGCCTTCGTACTCCGTGATGTTGTTGAAAACCTTTTCGCCGTGTTGGAAGTAGAGCTGCATGGCATAGTAGAGCTTGTCCTGAGTGGGTGAAATGAGCACGGCTCCAGCCCCCGCACCCTGCCTTGCGAAGGCGCTGTCGAAGTACATGACCCAGCCGTCTGGTGCCCCGTTCCCAGGTGAGAGGGATCGGTCCTCGCCTGCTTCTGACCCCGGAGCGTCGGTCCATTCCGCCACGAAGTCGGCGAGTGCAACACCCTTGATAACCCTGGTGGTGCTGAACTCGAGCTGAAATGCCTACAATTCGATGTTCCACTCGGCGACCTTACCTACAGCATTGGGGCTCCGAAGCACCCTCTCTAGTGGGTAAGCCAAGATGACCTTGATGGGGTGGCCTTGGAAGTAGTGTCGTAGCTTGCGCGAGGTGATGAGAAGCGTGAGAAAGAGCTTCTAGGGCATGGGGTAGCGTGCCCGCGCGTCCCTTAGTACCATGCTGACGAAGTACACTGGGTGCTTGACGAGGGCGGAAGTGTTGGTGGAGTCCGAAACCTCCTGAGGCTGGGGGACCTCAGGAGCTTGGTCGCCTATTGGGGCAACTGCGGCATCATGAGCACCGTCTTGTGGAACCTGGTCATCCGTTGGTGTCGTTGAGGCTTCAGGGGCGCCGTCTTGAAGTTGCGTTGCCTTGCCCTGCCGTGGGGCATTGCCCGGTAGGCCCTTGGTTTGGTGCTCCTCCCGGACTTCCACTAGCACTACGCTGGCAGAGTGAGGTGTGGCGGCCAGGTAAAGCACTAGGGGCTCGAGATGACGTGGCAGCACGATCACTGGTGGGCTGATGAGTTATCTCTTGAGGTCTTGAAATGCCGCATCAGGCTCCGGAGTCCACTCGAACGACCCCTTCTTCTTCATCAGCTTGAAGAACGGGAGATCGCGCTCCCCCAGCTTGGAGATGAAGGTCCCTAGCGAGGTCACACAACCCGCCAGCTTTTGCATTTCCTTAAGAGTCTACGGTAGACTCATCCTCTCTATTGCCTTGACCTTCTCTGAGTTTTCCCTCGATTCCCCTATGTGACACAAGAAAGCCCAACATCTTGCCGAAGGGGACGCCGAACACACATTTCTCCAGAATGAGCCGCAGGTCGACCTTGCGCAGGCTGGTGAACGTCTCTTCCAGGTCCTCGATGAGGGTCCTTGCCTCCCGATACTTCACCACTATGTCGTCGACGTAGGCCTCAGCGTTCCTCCCGAGCTTTTGGCCCAGAGCGATGTGCATCAGCCGCTGGAAGGTTGCACCGATGTTACGCAGCCCAAAGGGCATGCATGTGTAGTAGTACACCCCGCACGGGGTCAGGAAGGCCGTCTTCTCGATGTCCTGTACCACCATCTTGATTTGGTGATACCCTTAGAATGCATCCAAGAAGCACAACAGGTCGCACTCGGCAGTGGAGTCAATGATCTGGTCGATGCACGGTAGCGGAAAGGGGTCTTGAGGGCAAGCCTTGTTGAGGTTGGTGAAAGCGACGCACATGTGTTCCTTCCCTCCTTTCTTGGGGACGACGACCGTGTTTGCCAGCCATTCTAGGTATCGCACCTCCCGAATGACACCAGCGTCTTGCATCTTGCGGGTTTCTTGGACGATGAATGACTGCTTCTCTGTGGACTGCCATCGCGCCCTCTGCTTCACTGGGCGTACATTGGGGCACACATTCAGGTGGTGCTCGATCACCCCCCTTGGGAATCCAGCCAGGTCCTTGGGCTCCCATGCGAACACCTCCTTGTTCGCGTGCAAGAAATCGACCAGTGCCTTTTCTTGGTCTGGGGCAAGGTTGGCACCTATGGTGAAGGTGGATCCTGATGCCCCATCTTTGTCAACCGGCACCTGCTTCGTCTTGTCCCGGTCTTGAGAGAACAACTGCTTCTTTTTTGCTGGCGCAGCCCCCGGAGCCCCCAGGGCTCCTTCCTGCTCTGGCCGCGTGGCAGCCGCGGCCTTGAAGGCAAGCTCGAGAGCCGCCAGTGCCTCCTTGTGTCTTCGACCATAGTGAGGACGCCACTGCTTCCTGGCATCTTCATGAGGTTGTAGGCAGGGTGAGTTGCTGCCATGAACTTGGCTAGGGTCGGGTACCCGAGGATGGCATTGTACGGGAGGCTGATGCGGGCGATGTCAAAGTCGATGAGCTTGGTGCGGTAGTTGTCGCGGGTGCCAAAGGTGACAGGGAGGCAGTTTTGCCCCAGGGGGCTGGTGGAGCCATCGACGACCCCGGAGAACGGCTTGGCGGGGCGGAGTCGACCATGTGACACGTGAAGCAAGCCGAAAGCTTCCACGGAGAGTACATTGAGGCCTTCCCCGCCCTCGATGAGGGTCTTGGTTACCGCTACGTTGCATATGGTGGGGGTGCAGAGCATCGGGAGAGCGCCTGCGCCCGCGGTGGTCACAGGATGGTCCCTTGAGTCGAAGGCGAGGTTGGCCTCGGGTGCCACCCATCCCGGAGGAGCTCCCCGCTGCACGCATGCAGCATCCGCTTGGCGAAAGAACTGCTTGACATGGTGGTCCGAGGGCGGTGCCTGCGAGCCACCCAGGAGTGCTGCGACGGTGTCAGGCGCCGGTGCCGCAAACCGCGCGATGAGGAGGCCGCGTAACTCCTCCCAGGAGGCCACCAAAGATCCTGGCAGATTGAGAAGCCAGGTGTGCGGCACGCCCGCGAGGGCCATGTGAAGCCAGTTTGCCATGACCTTCTCATCACCGCCTGCCGCCCAGGCGGCCTCCTCATACGCTTGGAGGAAGCCCGCCGGATCCACCACGCCGTCATATCGGGGTGGCAGGTCCAGCCTGAACTTGGGGGGCCACTGCACTCGTCGTAAGGCAGGGGTGAAGGCTCGGAGGCCCTCCGCGCCTCCGCGCGCCCGTCGATCCAGCCGGAGGGGCGGCGCCCGCCATGAGAGCCGAACGAAGAGATGAGGTGGACAAAAAGACGGGGTGGACGAAGAGGCAGAGCGGACGGAGAGGCGGAGCTTCGACGCACCCCTACATGGCGCACCAAATGTCGGATTCGGGGTTCCGCAGACCCTTGAGAGGTTCGAACACCGGGGTGCGTGCGAAGAACTCATCCTCATCAATCTTCCTACGACCCGATCCCACGGCCTAGCTCGACGAACCCAACGAACGAGAGACACAGCAGTTTATCCTGGTTCGGGCCACCTTGCGGTGTAATACCCTACTCTAGCTTTGTGGTGGATTGCCTCGAGGGGCTGAGGATGAACTAGTACAGTCGTAGAACAACCTCGGGAGGTGAGGTGTTCTTGAGCTTGATGAGCTGGTGGGTGAGAGGGTGAACTAAATGATCCGTCCCCCTCTATGGTGGTGGCTAGGTCCTATTTATAGTGGCCTTGCCCCCCTTCCCAAATATAGACGGGAAGGGATCCCACAACGGCCAATTTCAAAGGGAGACAACTAGTACAAGTTATCCTGAAAAAATGTTCTTCGCCTGCTAAAGCCTATGGTGGTGATGCCATGGTGGGCTCCACGATGACCTCCGTCCTTCCATCCTGGCGGTCTTGATCTTGTTGCACCGATATGGAAACCTTTTCTTGATTCCTCGGGACTCCGCGCCTGTGCTTGCCTCCTTGGCACCAAAGAGGAAACTGGTACACTGCGCCCGCTGGTGCCCGCCTGGCCTCGGCCGTCATGGCCCACGTCATGTGAGCCTCACGAGGTGCACCTTGCATTGATATCTCCGCCCCTAGGGAGCCAGCCTGGTGAGGTCGCCCCCAGGGAGGTCTTGGTGTCGTCCGCCTTGCAAGGCTTGGCCCCTCGAGAGGGACTTGGGTTGTTGTAGATGAAGTTGGTCCATACTGGGCCGTCGACGGAGCCACGCCGTGGGCCGCAGGCAGGCAAGTCTGGGTACCCTCGTTCCCAGGACGCCAACAGTTTTAGACCTCAATAATTGTTATTTGCTGGCAATGTTGAGCATGAATGTTGTATCTGGATCTTGTTTACTGCAAGACAGTTATTCATTTAAGTCAAAGAATAATGGTTGTTCTATTTATATGAGTAACATCTTTTATGGTCATGCACCCTTAGTGAATGGTATATTATTGTCGAATCTCGATCGTAGTGATACACATATTCATAATATTGGTGCCAAAAGATGCAAAGTTGATAATGATAGTGCAACATACTTGTGGCACTGCCGTTTAGGTCATATTGGTGTAAAGCACATGAAGAAACTCCATGCGGATGAACTTTTGTTATCACTTGATTATGACTCATTTGATACTTGCGAACCATGTCTCATGGATAAGATGACTAAAACTCCATTCTCCGGAACAATGGAGCAAGCTAATGACTTATTTGAAATAATACATACCGATGATGTGGTCCGATGAGTGTTGAAGCACGCGGCGGGTATTGTTATTTCCTAACTTTCAAAGATGATTTGAGTAGGTATGGGTATATCTATTTGATGAAACACAAGTCTGAACATTTGAAAAGTTCAAAGAATTTCAGAGTGAAGTGGAGAATCATTGTAACAAGAAAATAAAGTTTCTACGATCTGATCATGGAGGTGAAAATTTGAGTTATGACTTTGGCCTTCATTTAAGACAATGTGGAATTGTTTCACAACTCACGCCACCTGGAACACCACAACGTAATGGTGCGTCTGAACGTCGTAACCGTACTTAATTAGATATGGTGCATTCTATGATGTATCTTACCGATTTGCCGCTATCGTTTTGGGGTTATGCATTAGAGACAGCCGCATTCACGTTAAACAGGGTGCCATCAAAATCCATTGAGACGAAACCATATGAGCTATTGTTTGGCAAGAAACCTAAGTTGTTGTTTCTTAAAGTTTGGGGATGTGACGCTTATGTCAAAAGGCTTCAGCCTGATAAGCTTGAACCCAAAGAGATGAAGTGTGTCTTCATACGATACCCTAAAGAAACTATTGGGTATACCTTGTACCATAGATCCAAAGGCAAGATCTTTGTTCCTAAGAATGGGTCATTTCTAGAGAAGGAGTTTCTCTCGAAAGAAGTAAGTGGGAGGAAAGTAGAACTTGATGAGGAAGTTGTACCTTTTCTCGAATTGGAAAGTAGAACATCAAAGAAAACCATTCCTGTGATGCCTACACCAACCAGAGAGAAGCAAATGATGATCATGAATTTATTATCCAGAATTTTAATGCTCGACTTTCTCATAATGATCGATCCCTGCTCGATACTTCTTGTATTGGTTCTTTTATGAAGAAGGATATTGAATTCAAATGGATTTATTGGAAATAATTAAACGCAACTCTGAAGATTGGGAACTCAAGAAGGTAAGGAGTCAGGTATAAACCTTAAGTTTGATTGTGTTAAATATTTTATGGATACCGATGTTTTTGGTGATTTTAGCACTAAATATGGACTTGACTCTGAGATAGTAGCTTCTTTCTATGAATCTTTTGATACTCATGTTGATCTCCCTAAGGAGAAGTGGGTTAAATATCATCCTCTCATTGAAGTGAAAGTAGTAGAACCTATTAAAGTTGAAGAAGAAGCTATTACTTATAATGTTGATCCTATTGTTCCTACTGCTTATATTGAGAAACCACATTTTCCTATTAGAATGAAGGATCATGCTAAAGCTTCAACTATGGTTCGTAAGAGTTATACTAGAACACCTACACCCCCTGAGCAAATTAAAGTTGAACCTAGTATTGTTATGGTTAAAGATCTCTTGGTTGATAATATTGATGGGCATGTTATTTATTTCTGTGATGAAGCTGCTAGGATTGCTAAACCCGATATTAAAGATAAACATAGACCCGTCGTTGGCATGCCTGTTGTTTCTGTTAAAATTGGAGATCATTGTTACCATGGCTTATGTGATGTGGGTGCTAGTGTGAGTGTAATCCCTTATACCTTGTTTGAAGAAATTATGAATGATATTGCACCTGTTGAGGTAGAAGATATTGGTGTTACTATTAAGCTTGCCAATAGAGATACTATATCACCAATTGGGATTGTTAGAGATGTTGAAGTCTTGTGTGTGAAAATAAAAGATCCTGCTGATTTTCTTGTTCCTGCTTCCCCACAAGATGATTTTTGTCCCATTATATTCGGTAGACCTTTCTTGAATGTTGTTAATGCTAAGATAGACTGCGAGAAAGATATTGTTACTGTTGGTTTAGGGGATATGTCTCATGATTTTAATTTCTCTAAATTTCGTAGACAACCCCATGATAAAGAATTGACTAGTAAGGATGAAATTATTGGTCTTGCTTCTATTGCCGTGCCTCTTACCAATCCTTTAGAACAATATTTGCTAGACCATGAAAATGACATGTTTATGAATGAAAGAAGGGAAATAGATGAAATATTCTTTAATCGAGGGCCTGTTTTGAAACTCAATTTGCCTATTGAAATCCCTGGGGATCCTCCTCCACCCAAGGGTGATCCCGTGTTTGAGCTTAAATAATTACCCGATACTTTGAAATATGCTTATCTCGATGAAAATAAGATATTTCCTGATATTATTAGTGCTAACCTTTCAGAGCATGAAGAAAATAAATTATTGAAAACTCTGAAGAAGCACCGTGCTGCTATTGGATATACTTTTGATGATCTTAAGGGCATTAGTCCCACTCTATGTCAGCACAAAATTAATTTGGAGCATGATGCTAAACCAGTTGTTGATCACCAACGGCGGCTAAATCCTAAGATGAAAGAAGTGGTAAGAAATGAAATACTAAAGCTTCTGGAGGTAGATATAATTTATCCTATTGCTAATAGTAGATGGGTAAGTCCCTTTCACTGTGTCCCTAAGAAGGGAGGTATTACTATTGTTCCTAATGATAAGAATGTATTGATTCCACAAAGAATTGTTACAGGTTATAGAATGGTAATTGATTCCCGCAAATTAAACAAAGCTACTAGAAAAGATCATTACCCTCTACCTTTTATTGATCAAATGCTAGAAAGACTATCCAAACATACACATTTTTGCTTTCTAGATGGTTATTGTGGTTTTCTCAAATACCTGTGTCAAAAGATGATCAGGAGAAGACCACTTTTACTTGCCCTTTCGGTACCTTTGCTTATTGACGTATGCCTTTTGGTTTATGCAATGCTGTCGGATTTCAGGTTCCGGCAAAACCCTTGAGGTTCGAACACTGGGGTGCACATGAAGATCTCCCCCCTCTCTAGCTCGCACACTCAACGATCTCCCGACCTAGCTTCGACGAACCCAAAGAACACGAGACACAAGATTTATACTGGTTCGGGCCACCGTTGCGGTGTAATACCCTACTCCAGTGTGGTGTGGTGGATTGCCTCTTGGGCTGTGGATGAACAGTTACAAGGGAAGAACAGCCTCCTGAGGAGAGTTGTTCTTGTGGTTGGTGAGCTTGTGTGTTTGAGGAAGATCTGGATCCTCTCTCCCCTCCAGACCCGTTTTCCCTACTATGGTGGTGGCTAGTCCTATTTATAGAGGCCCTGGCCCTCTTCCCAAATATTGAGCGGGAAGGGATCCCACAACGGCCAAATTCAAAGGGAGACAACTAGTATAAGTTATCCTAACAAAAGTAGCCTTCGCCTGCCAAAGGCTCTGGTGGTGACGGCGTCTTGGGCTCCACGGTGACCTCCGTCTTGCCGTCTTGATAGTCTTGGTCTTGTTGCACCGATATGTAAACCTTTGCCTGATGCCTTAGAACTCCTCGACTGCGCTTGCCTCCTTAGCACCAAAGAGGAAGCGAGGAAACTGCGCTTGCTGGCGCCCGCCTGGTCTTGATCGTCATGGCTTACGTCATTGGAACCTCACGAGGTTTGCCTTGCCTTGATCTCTCCGCCCCTTGCGAGCCAGCCTGGTGAGGCCGCCCCTGAGGAGGTCTTGCATTGTCCACCTTGCGAGGCTTGGCCACTTGCGAGGGTCTTGTGTGTTTGCTGGTGAAGATGGGCCATACTGGGCCGCTGCAGGAGCCACGCCGCGGGCCGTAGGCAGGCAAGTCTGGGGACCCCCATTCCCAGAACGCTGACAGTAGCCCCCGGGCCCAAGGCGCGCTCGGGCTTGGCTTCGAGGCGAAGCCAAAGGGCAAGCGCGGAGTGCCGCGGGCCCCAATAGCCTGTGGCCCTCTTCCCCATGCAGCCTTGAAATCTGCCTGGCTAGGCGGCCACGACATCCTACACAGTTACCTCCCTGTTGCTGGCAACGCACTCCCCGACTTCTTCGCTTCCTCATACCTCTGGTTTCTCTTCCAATCTAACTTGAGTTCTGCCCTAATTACCATGGCGCCGAACCAGACGGAGAAAGGGAAGAAGCCCCTGTCCTCAGCCAACTCAGCTCCGGTCGTCGAGCCCGCCGTCGGCCGATCGCGGGTGCTCAATCGGGAGGCCATGGACAAGGTCCGCCTTGCACTTGCTACCAGCTTCAACGAATGGGGAGGGACGGTGGCCTGGCCTGCGTCTCGAGTCTCCATTGATAGGACGGCCACCGAGGTCCCATTCTTCGTCGACGCTCTGTGGGTTGGCCTGGTTCCCCCCTTCTCCGCCTTCTTCGATGCCGTGCTTTCTCATTACCAGATCCATATGCTGCATCTTGATCCCCAATCTGTCGCCCTTCTCACCATCTTCTCCTTTGTCTGCGAGGCCATGGTGGGCATTGCCCCTTCTGTGGCCCTCTTGCGCCATTTCTTCTCACTGCACCTGACCAACCCCTGGCAGTGCTCTGGGTGCGTGAGTTTCCAGGCCGTGGCGGCGACGGCCGGCTCGGAGATTGATTTTGATCTCCCGCAGTCCACGGGCGAGTTTTGGATGCGGTGAGTGTATGTCGATGTCGGAGTACTCAGCCCCCTGCTCTCGCTTCCATCGTCGCCCGCCGTCCCCAGCTTCGGCTGGGGTCACGAGGAGCTCACGGGTTCCCATCTCGCCTTCGTATGGCTCCGGCTGAGAAGGCTGAAGGATCTCGACGTGACTGCGCCCAAGGTGATGAAGGAGTTCCTCCGACACCCGCATCGCCCCACTCCAGCGCCATTCCCAGCCGATGTGGGCCCTAACCGGCGACCAGGATCGCATGAGGCTTCAGGCGTCGGGGCTTCCGACCGAGGCACGAATGACGGTGCTCGAGGTATTGGCCGGTGACCGCTCGCCGGGTGACTTGCCGCAAGCGGGTTGTTGCTTGTACGACTACTCGAACAGGGTGGAGTTCGCGGGGCAGATGCCCTCCTTCGATGAGTGCGGGCTCCGCCCAATTGGCCTCATGGGGCCCCGTGAGAACCCCGTCATTGTGGTTCCTCTTCCTGCTACCGGCGCCGAGCTCTACTTGACTAAGCCCCGTGCTCGTCCAAGGAGGCCCCAGGGGTGGACACAGCGGGGCAAGCACCGCTGGAGGCCGGAGGTGTGGGTGCCGAGGTGTCGATGCTGCCTGGGGCTCCCGAGGCGTCATCCTCGGGAACCCGTGATTCCTGCCCTGGGACGGCAGCTGAGGAGGTGACACAGTCCGCTATTCCTGCGGCCGAAGCTCCTGAGGCCTCGGCAGGTCGTCGCGAGGCGTAGCCCGATAGCTTTCCTCAGCATGGCGCTCCTGAGGTCGTCTCCTTGGGTGCTTCGCCAGTCGTGCACCGCGCTGGTCGTCACGTGCAACGCTTGGGCCGGTTCTGCGTGGACTTCAAGGTGCTCCGAAAGAGGAAGGGGTATCCGAGCTGCAGCAGTGGCGCCGTCCGGTCGTTGAAACATAGGAAGTACATCACTGTAGATGAGTAAGTACCTTATCTCTATAATTCCTCGCGTGCCGCTTTCCTTCCTGACGGTGGTTTTCCAGGATCCCATCTGCCAAGGCCATGGGGCCCCTGGTGACACAACCTCCTCCTGCCTCGAGTCTTCCGCTGGCCCTAAGCATCCCAAGCCGGCACGCTGCCCCCGTTACAGGGTCGGCCAGAGAGGCAGGTGCACCGGTGATGCCTTGAGCCCACGCTCCCGCCGTCTCTTCTTCGTGGCCTCGTCGGGGGTGTGATGAGCGTGCCAAGGTCTCCTCCTCTGGTTATGGACGGCGACTGGATGGCTTCGGTCTTGGTCCCTTCTTCGAGCAGTGAGCCTCCCCAACCGGGCTCCTGCTGAAGCCCAGTTGGCGTCCGGAGGGGCGCCAGCCCCCAGCACCCTGCAGGAAAAGGGCGAGCCGCTTCAGGTCCCGTCGACGGCCCCTACCGTGGAGGACGGAGCCGGCTGTGCGCTCAAAGCTGCGCACGAAAGGAGCATCGTCCGCCACGAGCTCTTCCGGGAGGCGATGGGCACGATGAACCGGCTTGGCGGAGAGCTCGCGGATGTAGATGCGCACCTCGAGACCGAGGGTCTTCGACTGGTGGAGGAGTGGCATAAGCTGAAGGTGGCCATCAACCTCGGGCGCCACCAACGCGAGGTTGATAATGCGAAGGCCGAGGCGTCTCTCGCAACCTTGCTCGAAGCTTGCGCCCGCTCTTTGGAAGAAGCTCGGGAAGCTGATCGACATCGCAAGATCAACGAGAAGCGCACGTGGGAGCTTCAAGCCTGGAGTGCTTCCCTGGAGCAGCAAGTAGAGGCGTGCAAGGCCGCCTTAGCATCGATGAGGGGGACGCCTGTCGAGGAGTAAGAGATCCTGAGGCGCGAGGAGGCGCTGGCGCTGGAAGCCGCAGAGCGCGGCCTTGAGCTCGAGCGGTTGGAGACAAGGGAGCGCCAGGTTACCCAAGCTGAGGACGCTGTCGGCGCGCGTGAGGCCAAGGCCCAGGAGGAAGTCGATCACCGAGCGGCCGAGGCTCGCGCGGACCTTGTGGGCAGGTACGACTTGAAGTTGAAGCTTGTGGAAGCCGAGGCTGTGGGCAGGACCAAGGCCCTCAGGCCAGGGATGGACGAAGCCGAACGTCGCGAGAAAGCCGCTGTAGCCGCCCTGTCTTCAGTGCAAGCCGAGCTGGCTTCCGCACGTGCCGAGCTGTCTTCTCTTCAGCAGCAGGTCACCGGCGCCGAATGATACGTCCATTTTGCATCATGCTTTTATATCGATATTTATTGTATTATGGGCTGTTATTACACGTTATGTCACAATACTTATGCCTATTCTCTCTTATTTTACAAGGTTTACATAAAGATGGAGAATGCCGGCAGCTAGGATTCTGGGCTCGAAAATGAGCAAATATTAGAGACCTATTCTGCACAGCTCCAAAAGTCCTAAAACTTCACGGAAGTCATTTCCAGAATATATAAAAAATACTGAGCGCAAGAAGTTCCAGAGGGGGGCCACACCCTGGCCACGAGGGTGGGGGGCGTGCCCTACCCCTCTGGGCGCGCCCCCTACCTCATGGGCCCCCTGGTGGCCCTCCGATGCCCATCTTCTGCTATATGGAGTCTTTCGTTGAGGAAAAAATCATAAGCAAGCTTTCGGGACGAGACTCCGCCGCCACGAGGCGGAACCTTGGCGGAACCAATCTTGGGCTCTGGCGGAGCTGTTCTGCTGGGGAAACTTCCCTCCGGGAGGGGGAAATCATCGCCATGGTCATCACCAACGATCCTCTCGTCGGGAGGGGGTCAATCTCCATCATCATCTTCACTAGCACCATCTCCTCTCAAACCCTAGTTCATCTCTTGTATCCAATTCTTGTCTCCAAGTCTAGGATTGGTACCTGTGGGTTGCTATATGTTCAGATTCTATATGCACATTAATACCCCTCTGATTATGAACATGAATATGCTTTGTGAGTAGTTATGTTTGTTCCTGAGGACATGGGAGAAGTCTTGCTATTAGTAGTCATGTGAATTTGGTATTCGTTCGATATTTTGATGAGATGTATGTTGTCTATCCTCTAGTGGTTTTATGTGAACATCGACTACATGACACTTTACCATTATTTGGGCCTAGGGGAAGGCATTGGGAAGTAATAAGTAGATGATGGGTTGCTAGAGTGACAGAAGCTTAAACCCTAGTTTATGCGTTGCTTCGTAAGGGGCTGATTTGGATCCATATGTTTCATGCTATGGTTAGGTTTACCTTAATACTTTTGTTGTAGTTGCGGATGCTTGCAATAGAGGTTAATCATAAGTGGGATGCTTGTCCAAGTAAGGATGGCACCCAAGCACCGGTCCACCCACATATCAGATTATCAAAGTACCGAACGCGAATCATATGATCATGATGAAACCTAGCTTGACGATATTCCCATGTGTCCTCGGGAGCGCTTTTCTCTATATAAGAATTTGTCTAGGCTTGTCCTTTGCTACAAAAACGATTGGGACACCTTGCTACACTTTATTCACTTTTGTTACTTGTTGCTCGTTACAAATTATCTTATCACAAAACTATCTGTTACCTATATTTCAGTGCTTGCAGAGAATACCTTGTTGAAAACCGCTTATCATTTCCTTCTGCTCCTCGTTGGGTTCGACACTCTTACTTATTGAAAGGACTACGATAGATCCCCTATACTTGTGGGTCATGAAGACTCTTTTCTGGCGCCGTTGCCGGGGAGTGAAGCGCCTTTGGTAGGTGGAATTTGGTAAGGAAAAATTTATATAGTGTGCTGAAATTTACTGTCACTTGACTTGTGTAACGCCCTCGATGCGGCTATAGCTCCCACGTGTCGAGGCACGACTTAGAGACATAACCGCATTGAAAGCAATGTCGCAAGTCAGGCAATCATTACAACATCCCATGTAATACATAATAAAAGGGGGGAATAACATAGTTGGCTTACACTCGCCACGTCACATCAAAGTACATAAATAACATCCATCATACAACACTCATGGCCCGACTACGGTGCCAAAATAGAAAAAACCCCAACATGCGACAAGGCCCTGAATCGATAACCCCAACTAGGCACCACTACTGATCGTCGGGAAAGGAAACATAATAACGCTGAGAGTCCTCGTCGAACTCCCACTTGAGCTCGTACTCGTCACCTGGAGCGAAATCACCTGGACCTGCATCTGGAATTATAGTATCTGTGAGCCACAGGGACTCAGCAATCTCGCACCCTCGCGATCAAGACTATTTAAGCTTATAGGAAGGGTAAGGCAAGTATATGTGGAGCTGCAGCAAGCGACTAGCATATGTGGTGGCTATCTTATTCGCAAAAGAGAGCGAGAAGAGGAGGCAAAGCGCGAGCGAGAATCTAGAGGAACAACCTGCGCAAGCATTACTCCAACACCGTGTCCACTTCCCGGACTCCGCCGAGAAGAGGCCATCACGGCAACACACTCAGTTGATTCATTTTAATTAATTAAGGTTTAGTTATCTACAACCGGACATTAACAAATTCCCATCTGCCCATAACCGCGGGCACGGCTTTCGAAAGTTCAATCCCTGCAGGGGAGTCCCAACTTAGCCATGACAAGCTCTCACGGTCAACGAAGGAATAGACCTCCACCCGAGACACACCGATCAGACTCGTAACCCGGTACAACAAGACAATTTCGACAGGTTAAAACAAGACCAGCAACACCGCCCGAATGTGCCGACAAATCCCGATAGGAGCTGCACATATCTCTTTCTCAGGGCACACTCAGATGAGCGCTCCATACAACTAAAACCAAACCTCGAGTTTCCCCGAGGGGGCGCTGCACAGGACTCTAGTTTGGACAACACTCAGAGGAGCACTGGCCCGGGGGGGTTAAAATAAGATGACCCTTGAGTCTGCAGAACCCAAGGGAAAGAAAAGGCTAGGTGGCAAATGGTAAGACCAAGGTTGGGCATTGCTGGAAAAGCTTTAATCAAGGCGAACTATCAAGGGGTTCCCATTATAACCCAACCGCGTAAGGAACGCAAAATCCGGGAACATAACACCGATATGACGGAAACTAGGGCGGCAAGAGTGGAACAAAACACTAGGCGAGAGGCCGAGCCTTCCACCCTTTACCAAGTATATAGATGCATTAAGATAACATAGGCAATATAATGATATCCCAACAAGTAAATAAAAGATGTTCCAACAAGGAACGGCCTCCAATCTTCACCTGCAACTAGCAACGCTATAAGAGGGGCTGAGCCAAAGCGGTAACATAGCCAATCAACGGTTTGCTAGGACAATGGTGGGTTAGAGGTTTGACATGGCAATTGGGAGGCTGACAAGCAAAATGTAGGCATCGTAGCATTGGCATAGCAAGAGCGAGCAAACTAGCATAGCAAAGATAGTAGTGATTTCGAGGGTATGATCATCTTGCCTGCACAGTTGTCAGAGTTGACTGGATCCTCACAAGCAAACTCAACGGGCTCCTCGGTAGCGAACTCGTCTCCCGGCTCTACCCAAACAAGACAAACAAGCAACAAGGATACAATCAACCACGTGCAAGAAAGCAATATGATGAAATGATGATATGCTATATGGAATGCGATGCGGGATGCAAAATGCAAGATATGACAGGAAATGCATGAACCTGGCCTCAACTTGGAATTCCAAGGGTGCCACTGGAAAGATGGATGAAATCGCTTGAAAACGATATAAAGATCATTGGAATCGGAGTTACGGTTTGGAAATGGCAAGCGTTTTAAGATATGACACCGGTCTGCGATTTACAGCAAGTAGGCATCTAAATGCAATGCAACGAACATGCTACAGCCACCAAACATGACAACAAAATACATGGCAGGGATGCACACAAGATGCTTAACAAAATACTAGCACTGAGCCACGGCCAATTCATCCATTATGAGGTTCAAACAAGCATGGCAAAAACGCAAATGCAAAACAGATTCCAGACTTAGTGAAATTAACACTAGTCTGAAATTTCAGATCACGAAGCCCTCTTCGGAGCAGCAAAACAACATGATACATGACCTGAACATGACAAGTAAGAACATGGCATGGAGCTACTCAACAAGCTTAACAAAAGACCCAAAGTGACCTGGGGCCAAAAGGGTTCACAAAATATACTAACGGGCACACGAACATAGCATAAAACACAATCAGTTTTCAGACTTAGTGAAAACTGAGACATGCTGAAATATAACTCACGAAGGCATGTAAACGAGCTCGATGCACTCACCATGGTGCAAGTCACAGCAAGGCAAGCATACATCCATTAAGAAGGCACAAAATACAAGCTAGACATGGCAAGAACAATGGCATAGCATGCACGGATCAACTACAACAACGCCGGCAAAATCGCAAACGAGTTGACGATCTGCCCAGATTCACCACGAAGCAAAAGTAGAGCTCGATTGACTCAAGCTATGGTGCTCCATAATTGCAAACAAAAGACACGGATGGATAGATCATAACATGAATAACAAAAGTCCCTTACTGATCATACTCAAAAGAGGCACGGATCACTAGGAAACAAGCTGAACATATGGCATCATGAACTAAAATATCACAGACTTAGTGAAAACAACTAAGTCCCTGAAAACAGATTTACCGGGTGCCTCACTTTGCAAGCTTGCACAAGTCACCACACACATCCTAAAAATGCATGGGTTGCACCTCTGGAAACAAGACAAAATGCTTAACAAAACATATGAAGGACTCACAGGCATAGCATGCACACAATAATCATGGCAAAAATGACAAAAGTCTAAGATGAACTAGCAGATCTGACAATTAACTCACGAAGCCTCCTTCTAACAGCATTTGGGCATCAAGATGAACCCAAATGAAAATGACGCAATGGAATGAAATGATGTACTCGTCGAGACATTTTGATATATATATGCCAAATCGGAGCTACGGATGCAAAGTTACGGGGCCTCGAACAGGAGCATATGAAGTAAAAATTCTGGGGACTTAGACGAAATTTCAACCTCTCTCTCAGATCTAGGGCTTGCACGGATATCGAGGCGCGGCCGGGCACTGTAGCTGTTCGTCGGGAAGAAGAAACGCAGCAAGCCGGCGGGAGGAGGTGGTGGCCGGCGGGATCCGGCCGGCGATCTAGCCGGGCCGGGGTCGCCGGACGGCGAGGCGGCCGCGGCGGCTGGCGGCTGCGCGGGGCGGCGCTCGGGGCCGGGAGGAGGCAGCGGGGCGGCGCGGCACTGGGGTTCCGGCGGGAGGTCCGGCCGGCTCCGGGCGGCGGAGATGGCGGGGCGGCGGCGCGGCCGGTCGGCTCGGGGAAGAAGGACAGGCGGCGGCGGCGGAGTGGCCCGGTCGGGCGCGTGGGAGCGGGCTGGAGATGGGCTTCGGGCCCGGCGGCGGTGGCGATGTGGACCGGGCGGCGGGGCGAATCGTGGCGCGCCACGTGGCGGCGGACAGGCGGAACCGGACGTGTCCGTCGGCGGGAATGTGTCCGGCGGCGCGCGGTGGGATTTTTTTAGGGTTCGGAGGTAGGGGAAGATCCGAAAAACGGGGGGTGTATATATAGGCATAAGTGGAGCTAGGAGAGTCCAAATGAGGTGCGGTTTTCGGCCACGCGATCGTGATCGAACGCTCTAGGACATGGAGCAGAGTTTGGTGGGTTTTGGGCCAAATTGGAGGGGTGTTGGGCTGCAACACACACGAGGCCTTTTCGGTCCCTCGGTTAACCGTTGGAGTATCAAACGAAGTCCAAATGGTACGAAACTTGACAGGCGGTCTACCGGTAGTAAACCAAGGCCGCATGGCAAGTCTCGGTCCAATCCGGAAATGTTTAATCCCCACACACGAAAGAAAGCTAGAAATGACCACCGGAGGAGAACGAAGCGCCGGAATGCAAAACGGACAACGGGGAAAATGCTCGAATGCATGAGACGAACACGTATGCAAATGCAATGCACATGATGACATGATATGAGATGCATGAAAACGAAAACACACGGAGACAAAGACCCGAACCCGAGAAATAAATAATAAATGTAACTTAACACCGGAAACGGCAAGAGTTGGAGTACAAATTTGGAAAGTCGTATCTGGGGCGTTACAACTTGTTACTATGGAAAGTAATCCTCTGAGGGGCTTGTTCGGGGTATCTTCACCCCGACCAGTAGAGCAAAGAGTTTCTCCCCAACCTACTGAACCTATTGAACCTACTGAAAATGAAAATGTCTGCTTTGAAATTCCTTCGGGTATGATAGAAAAACTACTAGCTAATCCTATTGCAGGAGATGGAACATTACATCCTGATGAGCACCTAATATATGTGGACTAAGTTTGTGGATTATTTAAGCTTGTAGGTATGCCCGATGATGTTATCAAGAAGAAGGTCTTCCCTTTATCTTTGGAGGGAGACGTATTGACATGGTATAGGCTATGTGATGATATGGGATCATGGAACTACAAATGATTGAAATTGGAATTTCATCAGAAGTTTTATCCTATGCATCTTGTTCATCGTGATCGTAATTATATATATAATTTTTGGCGTCGTGAAGGAGAAAGCATCGCTCAAGCTTGGGGGAGGCTTAAATCAATGTTATATTCATGCCCCAATCATGAGCTCTCAAGAGAAATGATTATTCAAAAATTTTATGCTCGGCTTTCTGATAACAACCGCACCATGCTCGATACTTCTTGTGCTGGCTCTTTTATGATGAAGACTATTGAATTCAAATGGGATTTATTGGAAAGAATTAAACGCAACTATGAAGATTGGGATCTTGAGGAAGGTAAGGAGTCAGATATGACACCTAAGTTTGATTGTGTTAAATCTTTTATGGATACCGATGTTTTCCATAAATTTAGCACTAAATATGGACTTGACTCTGAAATAGTAGCTTCTTTCTGTGAATCTTTTGCTACTCATATTGATCTCCCTAAAGAGAAGTGGTTTAAATATCACCCTCCCATAGAAGTAAAAGTAGTTGCACCTATTAAAGTTGAAGGAAAGACTATCACTTATAATGACCCTATTGTTCCTACTGCTTATGTTGAGAAACCACATTTTCCTGTTAGGATAAAAGATCATGCTAAAGCTTCAACTGTAGTTCATAAAAGCAATATTAGAACCTATACACCTCCTGAACAAGTTAAAGTTGAACCTAATATTGCTATTGTTATGGATCTCTTGGCTGATAATATTGATGGGCATGTTATTTATTTCTGTGATGAAACTGCTAGAATTGCTAAACCTTGTGCTAAAGATAAACATAGACCTGTGGTAGGCATGCCTGTTATTTCTGTTAAAATAGGAGATCATTGTTATCATGGCTTGTGTGATGTGGGTGCTAGTGCTATTGCAATACCTATTGACTTGTACAACGAGATTATGCATGATATTGCACCTGCTGAGTTAGAAGATATTGATGTCACAAAAACTTGCCAATAAAGATACTATTTCACCAATTGGGATTGTTAGAGATGTTAAAGTCTTGTGTGGGAAAACTAAATATCCTGCTGATTTTCTTGTTCTTGGTTCCCCACAAGATAACTTTTGCCCCATTATATTTGGTAGACCCTTCTTAAACACTATTAATGCTAGGATAGACTTCAAAAAGGATGTTATTACTATTGGTTTAGGTGATATGTCTCATGAATTCAACTTTTCTAAATTTCGTAGACAACACCGTGAAGAAGAATTGCCTAGTAAAGATGAAATTATTGGTCTTGCTTCTATTGCCGTACCTCCTAGTGATCCTTTAGAACAATATTTGCTAGACCATGAAAATGATATGTTTATGAATGAAAGAAGGGAAATAGATGAAGTGTTCTTTAAACATGTACCTATTCTGAAACATAACTTGCCTGTTGAAATCTTAGAGGATCCTCCTCCACCCAAGGGTGATCCCGTGTTTGATCTTAAACCTTTGCTTGATAATCTTAAATATGCTTATCTTGATGAAAAGAAGATATACCCTATTATTATTAGTGCTAACCTTTTAGAGAAGGAGGAAGAAAAATTATTGAAAACTCTGAAGAAGCACCGTGCTGCTATTGGATATACTCTTGATGATCTTAAGGGAATTAGTCCCACTCTATGTCAACACAAAATAAATTTGGAGAAAGATGCCAAACCAGTTATTGATCATCAACGACGGCTGAATCCTATGATGAAAGAAGTGGTAAGAAAGAAATACTAAAGCTCCTTGAGGCAGGTATAATTTCTCCCGTTGTTGATAGTAATTGGCTAAGTCCTGTCCATTGTGTTCCTAAGAAGGGAGGTATTGTTGTCGTTCCTAATGATAAAGATGAATTAACTCCGCAAAGAATTATTACAGGTTATAGGATGGTAATTGATTTCCGCAAATTAAAAGGTTACTAAAAAAGATCATTACCCCTTACCTTTTATTAATCAAATGCTAGAAAGATTACCCAAACGTACACATTTTTGCTTTCTAGATGGTTATTCTGGTTTCTCTCAAATACATGTATCAGCTGATGATCAATCTAAGACCACTTTTACTTGCCCTTTCGGTACTTTTGCTTATAGACGTATGTCTTTTGGTTTATGTAATGAATCTGCTACCTTTCAAAGATGCATGATGGTTATATTTTCTTATTTTTGTGAAAAGATATATGAGGTATTCATGGATGATTTCTCCGTTTATGGATCCTCTTTTGATGATTGCTTAAGCAACCTTGATCGAGTTTTGCATAGATGTGAAGAAACTAACCTTGTCTTGAATTGGGAGAAATGCCACTTTATGGTTAATGAAGGTATTGTCTTGGGGCACAAAATTTCTGAAAGGGGCATTGAAGTTGATAAAGCTAAAGTTGATGCTATTGAAATGATGCCGTGTCCCAAGGACATCAAAGGTATAAGAAGTTTCCTTGGTCATGCCGGTTTTTATAGGAGGTTCATTAAGGACTTCTCAAAAATTTCTCGGCCTCTGACTAATTTATTACAAAAAGATATACCATTTGTTTTTGATCGTGATTGTGTAGAAGCATTTGAAATACTTAAGAAAGCATTGATCTCTGCACCTATTGTTCAGCCACCTGATTGGAATTTACCCTTTGAATTTATGTGTGATGCTAGTGATTATGCTGTAGGTGCTGTTCTAGGGCAAAGAGTTGATAAGAAATTAAATGTTATTCAATATGCTAGTAAAACTCTAGACAATGCCCAGAGAAATTATGCTACAACTGAAAAAGAATTCTTAGCAGTTGTATTTGCTTGTGATAAGTTCAGACCTTATATTGTTGATTCTAAAGTAACTATTCACACTGATCATGCTGCTATTAAATATCTTATGGAAAAGAAAGATGCTAAACCTAGACTTATTAGATGGGTTCTCTTGCTACAAGAATTTGATTTGCATATTATTGATAGAAAGGGAGCTGAGAACCCCGTTGCAGACAACTTGTCTAGGTTAGAAAATGTTCTTGATGACCCACTACCTATTGATGATAGCTTTCCTGATGAACAATTAAATGTCATAAATGCTTCTCATACTGCTCCATGGTATGTTGATTATGCTAATTACATTGTTGCTAAATTTATACCACCTAGTTTCACATACCAGCAAAAGAAAAAGTTTTTCTATGATTTAAGACATTACTTCTGGGATGATCCACATCTTTATAAAGGAGTAGATGGTGTTATTAGGCGTTGTGTACCTGAGCATGAACAGGAATAGATCCTACGCAAGTGTCACTCCGAGGCTTATGGAGGACACCGTGCTGGAGATAGAACTGCACACAAGGTATTGCAATCCGGTTTTTATTGGCCTACTCTCTTCAAGGATGCCCGTAAGTTTGTCTTATCTTGTGATGAATGTCAAAGAATTGGTAATATTAGTAGACGTCAAGAAATGCCTATGAATTATTCACTTGTTATTGAACCATTTGATGTTTGGGGCTTTGATTATATGGGACCTTTTCCTGCCTCTAATGGATATACACATATTTTAGTTGTTGTTGATTACGCTACTAATTGGGTAGAAGCTATTCCAACTAGTAGTGTTGATCATAACACCTCTATTAAGATGCTTAAAGAAGTTATTTTTCCGAGGTTTGGAGTCCCTAGATATTTAATGACTGATGGTGGTTCACATTTTATTCATGATGCTTTTCGTAAAATGCTTGCTAAGTATGACGTTAATCATAGAATTGGATCTCCTTATCACCCACAGTCTAGTGGTCAAGTATAATTGAGTAATATAGAACTCAAATTAATTTTGCAAAAGACTGTTAATAGATCTAGAAAGAATTGGTCCAAGAAACTTGATGATGCATTATGGGCCTATAGAACTGCATATAAAAATCCTATGGGTATGTCTATGTATAAAATGGTTTATGGAAAAGCTTGTCACTTACCTCTCGAACTAGAACATAAGGCTTATTGGGCTATTAAAGAGGTCAATTATGATTTCAAACTTGCCGGTGAGAAAAGGTTATTTGACATTAGCTCACTCGATGAATGGAGAACCCAAGCCTATGAGAATGCCAAATTGTTTAAAGAAAAAGGTAAAAGATGGCATGACAAAAGGATACAATAGCGTGAGTTTAATGTAGGTGATTATGTATTGCTATACAACTCTCGTTTAAGATTTTTGCAGGAAAGCTTCTCTCTAAATGGGAAGGTCCTTACGTTATCGAGGAGGTCTATCGTTCCGGTGCCATAAAAATCAACAACTTTGAAGGCACAAATCCGAAGGTGGTGAATGGTCAAAGAATCAAACATTATATCTCAGGTAATCCTATAAATGTTGAAACCAATGTTATTAAAACCGTAACCCCGGAGGAATACATAAGGGACACTTTCCAGAACGTTTCAGACTCTGAAAAGGAATAGGTATGTGGTACGGTAAGTAAACCGACTCCAAAATAGTTCTAATGGCAAAATTTCTCCGTTTTGGAATATTTAGAAAAAATAGAAAAAATAAGAAGCAGTCCGGGAAGGACATGAGGGCTCCACGAGGGTGGAGGGCGCGCCCTCCCCCCTGGGTGCGCCCCCTGCCTCGTGGGCACCCCGTGTGCTCTCCGGACTCTGTTTTCTTGCACATTACGTATTTTGGTCGGTAAAAATTCATTATATAATCTCCCGAAGGTTTTGACTCCCGTATCACGCAATTATCCTCTGTTTGTGTTTCGAGCTGTTGCTACTGCAGATTAGAGCAAGATGTCTTCATACGAGTCAGTCGGGGAGAGCCGGGTGTCTCATCCGGCATGAGGATCAATGACAAACAGCAATGCTGACCACTTTGGTCCAGCAACAGAGGAAGAGATGGAGGCTGATTTGAAGAGGATAGATGCCATGGAGGAGGATCAAGAAGTCACTTCTCGCTTCCAAGCTGGATTCACAATGGTGGTACTACAGAGCTCGGCTATCCCAAACTCGGTTATCCCTTCCAATGTTAGATTTCTTTCTTATGAAAATATGAAAAAGAGTGTCACTGTTCTCCCACAGCTATGCAACACCCTTGGGGTGCAAGGAGCTTTGGCTGTTATAGGAACGCTTCGAAAGGAAATAATGGACCTCAAGCAGCAAGTCAATAAGCTCGAGGAGGAGAATCTTATCCTGAGGGGCATCATCGCCAAGAATATCACACCACCATCCCCGAAAAAGGAGACATAATCACATGGGTATGGGCACTCCCCTTGGCAACTGCCAAGCTTGGGGGAGGTGCCTCAGTATCGTATCACCATCACTTCTATCTTTACCGTTTTTCTTAGTTTGATCCTTTTGGTAATATCTTGATCTAGTAGCATAAAGTTTTAGTATGATCTATTTGTGAGTTTTGCTTTATGATCCTTCTATGTAATCGAGTCTGTGAGCTATTTATAATAAAGATTAGTGTTGAGTCAAGGGCTTGATTATTTTGCCATTATCTTGAGTGAATAAAAGAAAAGAGAAGAGATAAAAAGAAACAAAGAGATCATATGGATCTTATGGAGAGTAATGAGCTCACATAGAAAGAGTATGATGAATAAAAGTTGTTGAGAGTTGACAAACATAGTTTTGGTCATCGTTGCAATTAATAGGAAGTAATAAAGAAAGAGAGGTCTTCACATATAAATACACTATCTTGGACATCTTTTATGATTGTGAGCACTCATTAAAATATGACATGCTAAAGAGTTGACGTTGGACAAGGAAGAAAACTTAATGGGTTATGTTTTCTTACATCTGAGATAAATTATATTGTCATGGATCATCCAACATGATTGAGCTTGCCTTTCCCCCTCATGCTAGACAAATTCCTTGCACCAAGTAGAGATACTACTTGTGCTTCCAAACACCCTTAAACCAGTTTTGCCATGAGAGTCCACCATACCTACCTATGGATTAAGTAAGATCCCTCAAGTAAGTTGTCATCGGTGCAAGCAATAAAAATTGCCCTCTAAATATGTATGACTTATTAGTGTGGGAGAAAATAAGCTTTATACGATCGTGTGATACAGAAGAAATAAAAGCGACAGACTGCATAATAAAGGTCCATATCACAAGTGGCAATATAAAGTGACGTTCTTTCACATTAAGATTTTGTGCATCCAACCAAAAAAGCGCATGACAACCTCTGCTTCCCTCTGCGAAGGGCCTATCTTTTACTTTTATCTCCTACCTTACATAAGAGTCATGGTGATCTTCACCCTTCCTTTTTATATTTTATCTTTTGGCAAGCACAATATGTTGGAAAGATCCTAGTATATATGGCTAATTGGATGTGAATTTTCATGAACTATTATTTTTGACATTACCCTTGAGGTAAAACGTTGGGAGGCAAAACTATAAGCCCCTATCTTTCTCTGTGTCCGATTAAAACTTCATACCCATAAGTATTGCGTGAGTGTTAGCAATTGTGAAAGACTATATGATAGTTGAGTATGTGGACTTGCAGAAAAGCTCTTATATTGACTCTTTCCTATGTTATGATAAATTGCAATTGCTTTAATGACTGAGATTATAGTTTGTTAGTTTTCAATGAAGTTTATGATTCATACTTGAAATTGTGATTGAATTGTTACTCTAGCATAAGAGATCATATGACAAGAATTATATAAGTTGCTGTTCTAAGAATGCCCATGATGCCCTCATGTCCGTATTTTATTTTTATCGACACCTCTATCTCTAAACATGTGGACATATTTTTCGATTTCGGCTTTCGCTTGAGGACAAGCGAGGTCTAAGCTTGGGGGAGTTGATACGTCCATTTTGCATCATGCTTTTATATCGATATTTATTGCATTATGGGCTGTTATTACACATTATGTCACAATACTTATGCCTATTATCTCTTATTTTACAAGGTTTACATAAAGAGGGAGAATGCCGGCAACTGGGGTTCTGGGCTGGAAAAGGAGAAAATATTAGAGACCTATTCTGCACAGCTCCAAAATTCCTAAAACTTCACGGAAGTCATTTTCTGAATATATAAAAAATACTGAGCGCAAGAAGTTCCAGAGGGGGGCCACACCCTGGCTGTCGTGGTTTTGTCACGGCAGATGTCCTCGTGAAAGGACTTAGTCGTGGAGCCATCGCAACGGGTTAGCTTGAAGGGGTTAAAGCAGACACACGGACGCAAGAGAGTTTATACTAGTTCGGCCCCTTCGATGAAGGTAAAAGCCTACGTCTAGTTGTGATGGAATTGATGGGGTTTCGATGACTAGGGAGCAAACAAGCTTCGCCTAAGTCTCGAGTTGTTGTCTGTTGTCCTTGAACCGCCGCCGGGTCGTCCCCTTATATACATGGGTGACGCCCGTCGGTTTACAGAGTCCCAACACCGGCTCATATACGTGTTCGGTTTGGTCTCTACTTATTCCTAACTTACAATACATGTTTACATACTGACGCCGGTTTACGGCTACAGGCCTTAAACCGATCAGGGGCTTTAAGCCCTCATCTACCTTCATGGGCTTTAACATACTTAACTACTGATGAAGTTAACCCGTCCCAGATAGGCTAGTTTACGCCCAGTAGTAATATCCCCAACATTAGGCCCCATATTGATTTGAACAGGTTCATGTCAATCCTTTAGCAAAAAACTTCATCTTCAACATCTTCTTGTAGTTTGGTGAACTGCCGTGATGTCATCTTCTCTGATTACTGTAAACCGGAGTGACATCATCTGTCATAAAGAAACTATCCATGATACCTTCTTGTTTAATAGATCTGTGACAATCGAGGCGACAACTCCGTTTCAAAATTCGCGGCCCCTTGATTCCTGCGCCTGACACATGTCCCTTTCTTTATAAATAGGACCAAAGGGTCATTTCTTTTTTCCCCTTCGTGCCCTTCTGCTTCGTCTTCCTCGTGTCGCCCAGCTTCGGAGCTCCGCGGCCGCCGTCAACTACTGCACCAACCTTGGCCGCTGCATCACCCTGAGCGTACCAGAGCACCGCGGCGACCTTCCGCGTCTTCCTCAGCTCCGGTAAGTCTTCTATCTTTTTCATTATAGATCTGTTCTAGGGTTTCCATGCTCTCTAGTGTTCATCGCCTGCTCCTTGTTCATATGCTAGATCTTTAGACGATCTGTGAATCTTTGCTTTTGTGTAGCAGTAGTTTTTACCCTCTGTTTTCACTTTCGCATATTAAGACCATAGATCTTATCCGTAGCGATGGCTCATTGATTCGGCACTGCTCCTTTTGGGCCTTGAATTTTATCTCTTTTATGAACATGTTCCAGATCCAACGCTGTAGTATAATCTTGTGAAACCTGTTTTTGCATACTTACTCATCTGCAATCTCGACTGTTTCAATGTTTAGACCAGGCGGTTTAACTTTGTAGAAAAAATTGCCAAGACGGTATATACCATTAGTCCCCTTGTTGAACCGCCAAATGTTGTTGCTTCATAAAACTCCGGTTTAGATAGAGTTGTCTCCGGTTTAACATTGTACATACCAGTGTACTTTGATCAATGCATTCTTGAACCGGAATCACCTATATTGTAGATTTCATCATGGCCAAGCAAGTATATGAGTGCAACTGGGTTCCTTCTCGCGTCACAGAGACTCAACTGAACAATTTAGTCCTGATCGGCGCTTTAGGAAGCAAAAACACCATCCATTGGAGGGTCCCTGGCAAAGAATGCCCTCCCACACCTCAAGAAGGAGAGGTCGTAGTTTTCATAGATCACTTAGCCCGGGGCTTTAAGACGCCTGGTTCTAAATTTTACCGGGATGTTTTGGCCAATTTTCAACTCCGCCCACAAGACACTGGCCCCAACTCTGTTACAAACATGTGTCACTTCCAAGTGCTCTGTGAGGTGTTCTTTCAAGAGGAGCCCACAGTTGAGTTGTTCAGAGACTGCTTCCATCTAAACCACCATACTGAGTTTACTGACGGTTCCAATACGGAATTGGGTGGTGTGGCGATTCAGAAAAGGAAAGAGGTCACATACCCTCACGCCAAACTGCACAGCCACCACAAAGAGTGGAATCAAACATGGTTCTATTGCAAAGACACCTCCCCTGCTGGTGAAAATCCTTTGCCTGGCTTTTGTCTGGAGCAGCTTAGCAATACACACCCCTTTCCGCAAAGGTTGACTGCCAAGGAGAGAAGCAAATACGCTCCTCAACTGTCCAAGCTCAGAGCCTTCATGGCCAACAGTTTAACAGGGGTTGATCTCGCTCGCTGTTGGATATCGTGGAGCATACTGCCCCTTAGTCAGTGCTCCGGTTTGATGTGCGAGTATACTGGCAGTGTTGATGACCCACTGCGACATGCTAACATCCAGCTCACCGACGAAGAAATCACAGAGGCTGTGAATAAAATGTTGAATGAACCGGAACACGTATGTGCTCGAACCGGCCTGCTTCCCTTCTGTGCCACCAACAAACCGCCAGCTGTAAGAGTTTGATTTTTCTTTTTACTGAACCTGTTATTGATATATCTGGTCATTATTTAATATCAATGTCTGTTTAAACAGGGCAATGATCCGTTTTGGAGAAGAAGCTTCCGCAGGCAAAGCCAGAAAAAACAGACAAACCGGAAAGACCAACCTGGCCAAAGACTAAAGTCGTGAAACGGCCTGCTCATAAGAAAAAAACCACTGCATCTTCTGATCCGGCCCCTGATGATGATGTGGGTAATCCGGACCTTGAGGTAGAGCTTGACTCACTTGGCTTATTTTTCATACGCCTTATTGATGATGATATTTGTCAGGATGATGCCGAAGCCAGCCATGCTGATGCTACAGAGGTAATTACTCTCTCTTCCGATTCAAACCCTTTGCCTTCACTAAAAATCCGTCAGGCAAACCGGAAGGTTAAATTTTCTCATCCTCTTGCTTACTTGGATCCCAAATTTCTTATGAAGACCCAACAGCACGAAGCTCGCAGCACAACCCGGCACAGCGGCCAGGTAGTTACCTCCACCGGTTTACCGAACAGTCCGGTTCGGAAACGCCGTTCAGAGGTCTCTAATTTGCTTGTCAGTGTTTGTCCTAAAGCGGGCTGTTTTCGTCGACCTCTTAATCCATCTGACTCCGATTATCAGGTTACTTCCCAGTCATCCTCTGGCGAGTCATCGGCTACTCAGCTACCACCGCTCAAAATGGTGCTTGGGTAAGCTATACTTATCATAATATTTCGGGTACATCACCTTGGAACATATGCTGTATTTGACTTTGTTATTCCTTTCAGGGCCAAGCCTAGGCCGAGCAAGAAGGCTCGCCTGGATAAAGCGGCCGAGGAGGACGCCGTCCCTGAACCGGGTAAAACACCAGATCTTGAAGCGGCTATTCATGAAGATATACCCAATGATCCACCACAGCAGGATGACGATTTTATTCCTGAAGAAAGGCCTATTGACACCTCAGGTCCTATCAACCAGCCCACAAGCCCCATCCGGATTGAGAAATCCACCAATCCATCAAAGCCTACTGATAAGCAAACGGCCCCAGTGCAAACCGGCGATGCCAAGGATGATGAGGTTGTCATTACTGGCATTGGTCGCACAGAACTAGGCAATCCCGTTGCTTTATCCAGACACACTGCCAAGGAAGAATTTGCTGCCATTGGCAAGGGAAAATGGAATGCCGATCTGACAACTTATGCCGCTCTGAACGCCCAAGATCTCCATTCCGGCTATCTGAACCGACTATACACCAGCCGTGACTATGAAGCTGGTCTGGTTAATATGATGAAAGAGAAATATGAGGTAACTTCCATATGCTTATCTGCGTATGTACTTTAATCTGTCAACTCTCCTAGCCCCCAAGGGCCGGTTTAGAATCTCCGTTCAAACCGGGACTTGTCCATGCAGACTTCAATGTTTTCTGAATTTGCTGATATAGCCCCCAAGGGCCGGTTCAACTTAGTGTAGTTAAACCGGGACTTTAGGTAATCAAGAGTGTAACTTGTTATGTGGTTGGTACTTCAATTCTTGTACCATTATCTGAATCGTATGACTGTCTATATGCAGGCTGAGCTGAACAAAAGGGAAAACCAAATCGCTGATCTGCATGAAAATCTGAAGTGCCAACAAGCTGAAACCTCCAAAGCAAAAGAGGCATTAATCAGCGCTTTAAGCGCCATGGAACAGCTTAAGGAGGGCTTCAAGAAGGAGCGGGCGGATTGGGCCACTGAAAAATCCGCTTTAACCAAACAAGCAGAAGATGCCGAGGCTGCACTGAAACCGGTGGTGGACGAACTGACCAACATAAAGCGGCAAGTGCATGCTATGACCGCTGGTATCTTTGGTAAGCTGGTTTGATTTCTGGATTGTTTCGGCCGTCTTATAGAGCTGCCGATTTGTTAACCCTTTGTAATATTTCAGGGACACGCATTGGTCACTTGGGGTCAGATGTGCGGAAGAAATTGAAGGCCGCCTACACATTTATCGAACAACTGTACACTGGTGCACAACGGATCATCTCTACTGCATCCCACAACAATCCGGCGCCCACTTTGATTCAAGACACTCTGAAGAGACTGTCGATGCTTCCTGCCCAGGTTGAAGAGCTGAAGAAATCTGCTGCTCGAATCGGTGCGATCAATGCCTTAATCCGGGCAAAAGCTTGGGTGCCGGATTTTGATCCTGCTGAAGCGGCTCAGGGCTATCCCAGCTTGAAGGAAGATGGCTCAGAATTCAATGAGGAGGACCTGAGAACGATAAACCGGGAGGTGCGCCCTCTAGCTTGCCAATTGGTGGAAGAGGCAGACTTGTCTCATTATCAAGCCCAATATGACAACCAGAACAAACGAGTGGCTGCACCAATTCCTGAAGCGGAGAATCTGATCCCTCCAATCCGTAAGCATACTTAAACTCCTGATATTGAACCGTCATTGCTGATCCATGATGAAGCTGTCTTTCAAGCCTTAATGGGAATCGACTGGACAACTATTGATTTCCAGCCACTAGGTAGGGAAACTGAAGTTGAAGCGGCGCGGGATGACCCACAACCATCAGGCCAGGCTGGTGACCAAGCTTGAACCAGAAGCCGGTTTAAACTGCTTCTCCTTTGCGAAAAAACAATGATCTTATTTTGGGCACCATGTTGCCTTGTAATAGGCTAGCCGATACTCTTGATTTTGATATGCCTTTGTGCATAATTACTGCAACTTGTTCTTCCTTTGGGTGATGAATTTTCCAAAGTATTTTCTGCAATACAAAAAATCTTAAAGTGCCACCGCGGTTGTACCGTCAGGCGGAGTATGATGTCTGCATATGTGAAATCAAAATATCTGAAATTTAAGCATATGATCAAATCTTTGGGATACATAATACCTGCCATCGTTGGGCATGAAGTTGGCTTGGCCAATCTTGAAGTGGAGGTTTATAAACCCACACTGTTGGAGGAGATAGCAGCTCCTGTATATATATAATGCCGGTTTCCCATGTAAACCGTGCCGGGTTATAATAAAACACCATGTTACTCTGTAATAGGATGTTTATAAAAAATCAAACCGGGCAAATAGTCTCCAGATTAAAAATGGACCGTGTTCCGTCAATTGACAGTTTGAACTGGCTTAAAACTTTGTCGGTTTAAAAACGCAACAAAAAGAAAGAAATGTCTATCAAAGAAAAATGTGAAGTAAAGGCAATGATAAAACCGTTTGCAAAAAGAGGCTTTATTTGAGCCGATCAGATGGCATTACCATGGTCGGACATGACCAAGCTCCCGATAGGTGTAGCTATGGTTCAAGTCAGCCAGGTCCCCAAATGAAACCGTGGCATTTATGCCGATCAAGAGGCGTGGCAATGGTTCGGGTTCGACCAAGCCCCCAAGTGATTCTGTGGCCTTAGGCCGATCAAGAGGCGTGACTGGTTCAGACTTTACCATGTCCCCAAGTGATCTGGTGGCTTTCGCCTATCAAAAGGTGTTGCATTGGTTCGGATACGACCAAGCCCCCAAGTGATGATGCTTTGAAAAGCTAACTCAAGGGGTAAACCGGAGGCCGCTTTAGAACAACTCCGTGTAACCACACATGATGTAAAAGAACAGATACCCCGCTTTAGCTGAGGTTCCGGTTTATTATATTAATCATAATATATACATCATCGTAATATGTACATAAGTAGAGCCAATGGCTCAGGTATAGTAAGGCCGAAGATGAGCTATGTTCCACGGCCTGTTGGTCTCCTCCTCTGATGTACGTGAGTCTTTATGCTCTCGAGTATCGATCAGATAGTATGACCCGTTGTGCAGATTCTTGCTGACCACGAAAGGTCCCTCCCAAGGTGGTGATAGCTTATGCATATCAGTCTGATCTTGGATGAGCCGAAGCACCAAATCTCCCTCTTGAAAGGTTCTCGTTCTAACTCGGCGACTGTGATAACGACGAACATCCTATTGGTAAATCGCCGAGCGAGCAGCTGCTATGTCACGCTCTTTATCCAACCGGTCCAAAGCATCTTGCCGTGCTGTCTCGTTGTCCGCTTCAACATAAGCCGCCACACGAGGTGAATCATGATGGATATCACTAGGGAGAACCGCCTCCGCTACATAGACCATGAAGAATGGTGTGTATCCTGTTGATCTGTTGGGTGTGGTATTGATGCTCCATAACACAGATGGTAACTCTTCTACCCAACAACCCGGTGTTCTCTGTAAAGGAACCATAAGCCGGGCCTTGATGCCTCTCAAGATCTCTTTATTAGCCCTTTCTGCTTGACCATTGGACTGTGGGTGCGCTACGGATGAAACGTCAAGCCGGATGTGCTCCCATTCGCAGAACTCCTTCATGGCACCCTTGGACAAATTGGTACCATTATCTGTGATGATACTGTGTGGAAAGCCAAACCGGAAAATCACTTTTTTGATGAACTGAACCGCCGTAGCCGCATCACACTTGCTAACAGGTTCTGCCTCCACCCACTTTGTAAACTTGTCAACCGCAACCAGGAGGTGGGTCTTCTTATCTTTGGACCTTTTAAAAGGCCCAACCATATCCAGCCCCCAAGTCACAAACGGCCAAGTAATTGGAATCATTCTCAATTCTTGAGCCGGCACATGAGCACGTCTTGAAAACTTTTGGCAACCGTCACATCGTCTGACCAGATCCTCCGCATCAGCATGAGCAGTTAACCAATAGAAGCCATGGCGGAATGCTTTAGCCACCAAAGATTTTGAGCCGGCGTGGTGACCACAATCTCCTTCGTGGATCTCACGCAAAATTTCACAGCCTTCTTCAGGAGACACACAGCGTTGAAACGCCCCTGATACACTGCAATGATGCAACTCGCCATTGACAATAGTCATGGACTTGGACCGCCGGATTATCTGTCGGGCCAGAGTCTCATCCTCTGGTAACTCGCCCCGGTTCATGTACGCCAGGTAAGGAAGCGTCCAATCCGGAATGATATGAAGAGCTGCCACCAATTGAGCCTCCAGATCAGGAGCAGCCAAATCCGCTTCACCAGGGAGCTTGACCAACGGATTATGCGACACATCCAGAAAAACATTGGGTGGGACCGGTTTGCGCTGAGAGCCCAGTCGGCTTAAAGCGTCCACCGCTTCATTCTTCCGTCGGTCCATGTGGTCCACCTGATAGCCTTTAAAGTGACCTGCAACAATATCCACCTCACAATGATATGCTGCCATGAGTGGGTCCTTGGAATCCCAAGTGCCAGACACTTGTTGAGCCACGAGGTCCGAGTCACCGAAGCACTTAACTTGACTTAGATTCATCTCCTTAGCCATCCGGAGACCATGGAGCAAGGCTTCATACTCAGCTGCATTGTTAGTACAAGGGAACATTAAGTGGAGAACGTAACAAAACTTATCACCTCGTGGGGAAGTTAATACGACTCCAGCCCCCGAGGCTTCCAATTGCCCGGACCCGTCAAAATGGATGGTCCAATATGTGTGATCCGGCTTTTCTTCAGGTGCTTGCAGTTCCGTCCAATCATTGATGAAATCAAAAAGTGCTTGAGACTTAACCGCCGTCCGAGGCACATACTTCAACCCGTGCGGCCCAAGCTCTATAGCCCACTTGGCAATCCGGCCAGTCGCCTCCCGGTTCTGGATGATATCCCCCAAGGGAGCAGAACTGACCACCGTAATGGAGTGCCCTTGGAAGTATTGCTTAAGCTTCCGGCTTGCCATAAAAACTCCATATACCAGCTTCTGCCAATGCGGATACCTTTGCTTGGACTCAATGAGTACCTCGCTGATATAATAGACCGGATGTTGAACCGGATGCTCCTTGCCTGCCTCTTTTCGCTCCACCACAATAGCCACACTGACCGCACGAGCATTAGCAGCAACATATAGTAGCAACGGTTCCTTGTCAATGGGAGCGGCGAGCACAGGCGGATTGGCCAATTGCTGCTTTAAGTCCTCAAATGCTTTATCAGCAGCAGAACTCCAGACAAATTGATCCGTCTTCTTCAACATCTGATACAAAGGGATTGCCTTCTCACCAAGGCGGCTGATAAACCGGCTTAATGCGGCAATCCGGCCTGCCAGGCGTTGAACATCATTGATACACTTCAGTTTAGCCAGGGAGGTGATGGCTGTGATCTTCTCCGGATTAGCCTCGATTCCCCTGTTGGACACCAGAAAACCCAATAACTTGCCTGCCGGTACACCAAAGACACACTTGGCCGGATTAAGCATCATCTTGTACGTCCTCAGGTTATCAAAGGTTTCCTTCAAGTCGTCAACCAGAGTCTCCTTCTCTCTTGACTTAACCACGACATCATCCACGTAAGCATGTACATTACGGCCAATCTGCTTGTGAAGACAATTTTGTACACACCATTGATAAGTTGCCTGGGCACTCTTGAGCCCAAAGGGCATAGACACATAGCAGAAGGCTCCAAAGGGAGTTATGAATGCCGTCTTCTCCTGGTCCTTAACTGCCATTTTGATCTGATGATAGCCAGAATATGCATCCAAAAAACTCAAACTCTCACAACCCGCCGTAGCATCAATAATTTGATCAATACGGGGGAGGGCAAAAGGATCTGCTGGACAAGCCCTATTAAGATCTATGTAATCCAGACACATGCGCCAGGTGCCGTTTTTCTTAAGGACCAGCACCGAATTGGCAAGCCACTCAGGGTGGAAAACTTCAATAATAAAGCCAGCTGCTAAGAGCCTGGCTACCTCTTCTCCAATCGCCTTGCGTCTTTCTTCGTTAAACCGGCGGAGGAACTGTTTCACCGGTTTGTATTTAGGATCCACATTAAGGGTGTGCTCAGCGAGTTGCCTCGGTACACCTGGTAT
Organism: Triticum urartu; assembly: GCF_003073215.2. Lineage (NCBI taxonomy): Eukaryota > Viridiplantae > Streptophyta > Magnoliopsida > Poales > Poaceae > Triticum > Triticum urartu. The sequence goes on along the minus strand of NC_053027.1, from coordinate 360,278,811 downwards.
GTCAGAGGGCTTCCATGCAAAAATGTCCCGATTCTCACGGATGAACTCGATGAGCGCGCTTTCCTATTTCGGATCCAAGTTGGCACTGATGCTGAACTGCTTGGACAAATCGCCAGGTACGAAGTCAACAAGCTTAGTTTCTACTGCCGATTTGAACTTCAGGGCCGGATCATGCTCCGTAGTTGGCTTCTTTAATGGAGTCATGTCCGCCGGATCAACATTGTCCTTATAATACTTCAGCTCCTCGGTGGCACAAACCGACTCTGCGTAGGCCGCATCTCCTTCCTCGCACTCCAAAGCGATTTTACGGCTTCCGTGAACCGTTATTGTCCCCTTGTGACCCGGCATCTTGAGCTGCAAATACACATAACAGGGTCGTGCCATAAACTTGGCATAGGCCGGTCGCCCAAACAGGGCATGATATGGACTTTGGATTTTCACTACTTCAAACGTCAATGTTTCCGACCTGGAATCATGATCTTGATTGCCCAGTTGGGGGTGATTGGGACTGTGTCGCATGTTGGGTTCTCTTTTATTTTGGCGCCGTAGTCGGGCCATGAGTGTTTGGATTATGTAATGTTATTTATGTACTTGATTGACGTGGCGAGTGTAAGCCAACTATGTTATCTCCCCTTTATTTATTTATATTACATGGGATGTTGTGAAGATTGCCTAACTTGCGACATATGCCTTCAATGCGATTATGCCTCTAAGTCGTGCCTCGACACGTGGGAGATATAGTCGCATCGAGGGTGTTACAAGTTGGTATCAGAGCCTTCCCCGACCTTAGGAGCCCCCATTGCTTGATCATTTTTAGCAGCCGTTGTTGAGTCTAGAAAAATGTTTTGAGTCAATTAGGAATTATATATCAGAGAGTTTAGGAATTCTTTTTACTCCCCAGTCTCCTCATCGCTCTGGTAAGGCATCCTGACGTAGAGTTTTGACTCTTCTCTTCTCAAATTTTCACAAATTTTTTTAGGATCACGCGGGTATATTGGAATTGTTCCGATGGTTTTGTGACGAGAATATTATTCTTGGTGCCTCCTGACATTTAGGGGTTGTGGCAGTGTCCCGGGGAGTTGAGCTCCGAGGTTTTGTCGTCACAATTTTATCATTGCAGTTCTGGAATACCTGAGTTTAGTTTCGCCGACATTGAAAATCTCTTTTATGCAGTTGTTGGTGAGATAACCTCGACGCCACCCAGTACTGGGGCGGGAGTTCGGGAGTATTGCCATAACTCGTATAACAGATGCTTTTCGAAGGTTGAGGTAGATGATTTCCGAAGGTTTCTTGGTTATGTGTTGAAGGATGGACACAGCTGGATGTAGGATTTGTTAGTTTGGGTGAGATATTATGCTTCCCCTGTATCCCCAACACCTGATTGCATAACCGGAAAATTTCGGGAGTTTATAAGTGGGAATTCAAGTAGCTCTAAGGATATCTTCCCGACAGATGTATGATATGAAATTGGGGTTCGACGTCTTGTGGTCCGCCTATTCACGGTTGGTTTTACAGAGGTCTCATTGTGTCTTAAAGAGTCCTTGGCTATGCCGACTCGGGGACGCTTCGTATGTCATGTGCACTGCCTTGTACATGATGGTGTTGTACGATCGAGCCCGTGTAGGCCCCACCACGAAAACTTCGGACGAAATCTCTATCATATGTTTGTTCCGACTTATTCTGCAAGCCAACCCTTTGTTTTTGTTTTGAGTTGTGGTATTCGAGTTGCTTCGAAGTCAAATGGTGATTCCATGCCTTTTCCTAAGCGGTGAGATGTGAGTACTAATCCTTCTCGATAATCGAGTTTGTCATGTCAATCCTTTTCACCGGTGTGTTTCTCTTCAAGCGGATCCGTTCATTTTCAACATCCGCAAGATTCAATCTCAGCTTTCTCAATGGTGTTCGTTTCATCCATCCCAAGTTGTCTTTGTTGTCCCTCCCTCCCTCCCTTGTTTTCTTCAAGGACTCAGATTTCTTAATCGAGTATCCATCTTATTGATGGGAAGTCTCTCCATTTTTTTCCGTCAATGTTCTTATCCGTTGATTCTCAGAAGATGCTAATGAAGCTTCAAGTTCGTCTCTCATCACTCGTTTTCTTCTCTGGTGGATTCAAATCAAGCTTTGGTGTTAATCATATCATTTTTCATCGTTTCAAATACCTTCTCATGCCGGTGCACCTCATATTCACCCACTCTTCGCTATTCATTTGTTCCGGAGTGTTCAAGATATCTCGGAGATTCGTGTTTCCACTCTGCATTCGTTCAAACTCTTTCGAGGATGTTATCTCATTCAAGTCATCTAATTCAACCGGTGCTTTCTTCTTTTCAAGTAATCTTTTCAACGGTGTTTCTTTTGAGTGGGCCCTAACCCATAGGTGTTTTCCCAGGATCTTACCTGACTCTTCTTATTTTCCCGGAGCTATCCTCAAATTCTTTTAATGTTTGACATAAGAATGATTCATCATCAGTCATATGTATTTCTCCAAGATCTTTCAAATTCTTTTCATCGTTGGCTCAACCTTTCCATTATTCATTCCGGAGTGCCTCAACAATTCACGGTGGTGTTTCTCGTCGTCATTTGAAGACCGAAGAAGTTTTTGTCTTAATCTTGCTCCATTCTCTTCAAGATTCGTGATTCTAGCTTGTTGCCATCCTCTCATAATTGTTTTGATTGTGAGAATTCTTTTCACCTATCCGGAGCAATTAAGGAGTCTTTTCAGGTTGATTATCCGGAGTCCATCAATTCAGGTTTATTCATTCTTAGTTTGCAGTTATCATTCTCCGATCTTACCGGTGCATCGTTCAAGTGATCTCTAATCGGTCCATGAGCTATTATATTCACTTGTATCTAAATTCTCTCAAGCATCTTCATTCATTTGCTAATTCTTCCCGGTGTTTTCTTTATCTTCTCTTCGTTCATTTTTTTAATTCTTACGGTGGTTCTCCCAAGATTCTTCTTCCTTCGGGTATCATATCTATGCATTCGTGCTTTTCAAATTCTACCGGTGGATCGTTGAAGACTTTCTCAAGTTTGCGCTATATCTATCTTAATCTTTCTATGAGGATAAGTAGTATGCCAAATCCGTTGCTTGTCAGCAATTAAATTGTTGAAGGATACGCATAACATAATTCTTATTCTTGTTCCATCCAAGTGATTAATTCTTTTTTCCGGAGTGGTTCATCATATCATATTCTCAGTTCGAGATGCTTTATCTTTTCTCTCCCAGAGTTCCAAGCTCTAATTATCATGGAGATCCATCTAAATCATTGCAAGGTTTCACCTTGTGTTTTTATCTTCTCTTTCTTTTTCGTTATCCTTTTGTTACCGGAGTTCTTCATGAAGGTTCTACATGTTGGTTCATAAAGGATTTATTTCCTTTTCGAAGTGTTCATCGAGATTCTTTTCAGAGGAACTCAAGCATTCTTCTTCTTGCTATCCGGAGTGCAATTCTTTCTTCCATATCATTGGAGGTGGTATTATGTCATTCTTGATAATTTGAGTTCATGTTTCATGATTCACATCTTTTTAAGTATGAAATATTTTAAATCCATTAATCTCGTCATTGGAGTTATCTTGGGCTATATTTCACCTAAAGCTTTCCCTAAGGATTTTGCTATTTATGGTGCTTATAAATAATCCAAGTTCTTCATTTATCCTCCCGGTGAAATAAGTTTCTCGTCTCCTTGTTCTTATCTATCCAATTCTTTTCCCGTGAGTGACAGGTTGTCACCTCATAATTTGAGATGTATTCCATAAGATCATATCAAGCTTATTCTTTTCGTTGTTGGTTTTCCAACAACTCCGTTCTACCATTTCTTGTAAGCGTGCTCCCTCAAGATCTTGTTTCTCGTCGTTCATTCCATTCCATTCTCACTTCTGTTCCGGAGGCATTGTGATATTGCTTCCTTCAACCATCATCCCGTTGTCAAAGTTCATGTTTTTTCGTGCTTATCCATTTAACCGGAGTGTTGTGCCCTTTTGCTCAAGTTCTTTTCATTTTATCAAGTTTTTGCCTTCTGTTTCAACCGGAGTGCTGTCTGAATTTGTTCTTCCTTGAAACTCTTCCCTACCGGAGTGCTTTCAACTTTGTTCTACTTCATTGCATTCTTTCTTTCAATTTGTTCAACCTTTTCAAGGTTCTTCGGTTCCACTCATTTGTCAAAGAAGCAACTTAGTTTTATCGCTTATCTTCCTCTTCCGTTTTCCCTCCGGTGCCATTCTAGATCTCGGGACGAGATCCTCTCATAGTGGTGGAGTGTTGTGACGCCCCGAGACCGATGTGCCGGGTGTCCTCCAGTTATTCGTTGTTGTTGCCTTGTCATTCGCTTGTGTGTTGCATCTTGCCATGTCATCATCCGCATTGCATTTGCATGTTTTCAAAAACTTGCATCCATCACGGCCTCCTCGTTCTCTCTGGTGTTCGTTCTGAGCCCAACCACACTTTCCGCGCCCGCGGCATGTCCGAAATAGTATTTTATATGTGGCCGGGAAATGTTCTCGGAATGGGATGAGAGTTGATGTGTGGTCTTATTATAGTGTAGATAGTCCGCCTGTCAAGTTTCATCGCATTCGGAGTTCGTTTGATAGCCCAACCGTTAAACTATAGCGGCAGTATAGCCGGTCTAACGTCGGACATTTTCGGTCTCCGAAAACAGATGCCGGGCCCTCTCTCTCTCTTCTCCCCCTCGCAGTCTCGCCACAGCCCACCTAGTCTATCCTCCTTCCCCTCTTCGCTTCCGGAGTTGTCCGATGCGACCGCACGGTCCGAAACCCTCTCTGCACAGTGCATCGAACCCCTCACGTGCGCGTCCGAAATTGTCCCGGACCCGACCCGGGCTGTCGCTACCGTTGTGTCCGGATCATCCCCAAACATCTATAAAACATCTCTGTTTTGTTAATTGGACTCCCTCGCCTATTTTTCTTGACCACCCGATTTCGATCGGAGGGTCCAACCTCAATCCTATTTTCATATATATAAACCAACCACCTACCAAAACAGATCAACCACTAACCCTAGGCTGTCCCATCCACTCCTCCCCAATCCCGAAGCCGCCGCCACCCGCTCTTCCTTGTTGTTCGGGAGTTTGTCCCATCGCCGCCAGATCCCTTCTCTATCGGGATCTTCTCTTGATCCACCCAAACTGTAGCCCTCCACCTCTCGATCTCTCCCTAGTCTGCACCAACCAGCGCCTCCCCTGATCCCCTTGTCCACCTCCTGCAGCCATGAACGCCTGGGGGCCCAACAGCCCGAGCACCGGCCGGCAACCGAAGCTCCATCACCTTCGACCAGGACCGACCTCTTCTGCTCCCCTTCCTCCTTCCCGTTTCCTTCTCCTACTCTCTCTCAACTCCCTCTCCGTCTCTCTACTAGGTACGAACAGGAGAGCACCCGACTCCATGGATGGCCTCGAGTTCTTCCCCAACGCCAGCCGTCTCAACCACCTCGCGTCACCACCGGCAGTTTCCTCGCCGGAGACCCACCAGCAGGTCACCAGCATCATGCCCCGCCATCTCCAGCCTCGTGCGTCCAAGCCCGTGGCCGCTGCCTTGCCTCGTCGCCGGAGTCCCTCGCCCGCGCCAAGCTCCCGGCGCCATTGTTCCCGGCGCCTTCAGCTCTGCCACTAGCCAAATCGAGCTGCCCCAGGGTCCCTCTGTCCCCTGCTACGTTCGATCCGGAGGATCCCGGCCGGAGCTTCCTGCGTTGGCCCGTCCCTGCCCGAGCCTCCCCTGCATCCTATTCGCGCCTCCTGCACCTGAGGCCCGAGCTCCTCCTGCGATGCCCGCCGCCGGAGCTCCTCCTTGCCCGCGCCTGGAGGACGCCGAGCTGTCGACGCTCCTCCCCAACCCTCTACATCGCCTGGATCCGGCTGGGTCCATGCTTCCCTGCCGCCGGCGCCGCCAAGTCCCTGCATCGCCGCTGTTTTACCTGTCGCTGCCTTTCTTCTTCAGAAATGAGCAGTAGTGACTCGCTCGTCCCGAGCGTTGACCGCCTTCTCTGCATCGAACCGGGCCACCCAACGACCAAGCTCCTCCTGCAAGGCCCAGCGCCGCCTCTACGTCGCCATCGCCATGGGCCGCCGGATCCACAAGCCTCTCCGCAAACATGCCGAAGCCCATGGGTGAGGCCGCCCCCGTGCGCCCTTAATTTTTTTTCATGTTGGGCCAGCCTGCCAGTTTTGGCCCGTTTGTTTTTTTTCAGTTGGCAGCGAATTATTAATTTTCTCAGAGCATTGCATATTTATAGAACGGCCCCTATTTTTTAACTGCTAATAACTTTTGAACCATGCATCCATTTAAAACATGTCATATATGTAACATGGCTAAAATTTCATCTAGTGTAATAATTTGCAACTTTCATCTATGTTTAAAATGTTTAAACTGTTGTTTGCTTGTTTTTGCAAATGCCATACTAAAATGATTTAATTCATAACTAAATAACCGTAGCTCCAAATTTAATAAACTTTATATGTAAATGGGGTAGAAAATGCCTAGATTATCATGGTGTCTTTACTTTGCATGTTTAATAACTCTAAAATTGTGTTTAGGGTAGAACAGTACCAAACCTAATATATGCAAAGAAGGAGTTTCCGGACTTGTGGTTTGTTGTTCCGGCCTCATTTAAACTTGACTAGATAGGTAGTTTTCTTTTGCTTCACCCTCTTGCCATGTTTAACAACATTTAATATTGTTGGGTACATAAACAAGATCGAACTAAATAAATCATGTGGTGTTCCGTCAATATGCAACTCGTTGCATATTGAGCTCCACTTAACTTGTAGTGTTGTTTGTGCACTTTGCCATGCCATGCTTCATTAAACCGGACATGCATCATATTTGTTTGTGCATCATGCCATGTTGATGTGTTGGTTGTTTACTATGTTGTTTGCTTTCTTTCTGGTGTACTTCGTCTCGGTAATCCGGTAACGTCGTGTTGTGAGGATTCGGTCGACTACGACCGTTTGAGTTCTTCATGGACTCGTTCTTCTTCCTTGCGGGATCTCAGGCAAGATGATCATACCCTCGAAATCACTTCTATCTTTGCTTGCTAGATGCTCGCTCTTTTGCTATGCCTATGTTGCGATACCTACCACTTGCTTATCATGCCACCCATATTGTTGAACCAAGCCTCTAACCCACCTTGTCCTAGCAAACCGTTGTTTGGCTATGTTACCGCTTTGCTCAGCCCCTCTTATAGCATTGTTAGTTGCAGGTGAAGATTGAAGTTTGTTCCTTGTTGGAACATGGAGATGTTGTTCCTTGTTGGAACATGTTTACTTGTTGGGATATCATTATATTGCCATGTTATCTTAATGCATCTATATACTTGGTAAAGGGTGGAAGGCTCGGCCTCTCGCCTAGTGTTTTGTTCCACTCTTGCCGCCCTAGTTTCCGTCATATCGGTGTTATGTTCCCGGATTTTGCGTTCCTTACGCGGTTGGGTTATAATGGGAACCCCTTGATAGTTCGCCTTGATTAAAGCTTTTCCAGCAATGCCCAACCTTGGTTTTACCATTTGCCACCTAGCCTTTTTTCCCTTGGGTTCTGCAGACTCAAGGGTCATCTTATTTTAACCCCCCCCCCCCGGGCCAGTGCTCCTCTGAGTGTTGGTCCACCTGTCAGCTACCGGTGGCCACCAGGGGCAACTCTGGGCTGGCCTACCCGTACCTAGGACAATCTGAGTGTGCCCTAAGAAAGAGATATGTGCAGCTCCTATCGGGATTTGTCGGCACATTCGGGCGGTGTTGCTGGTCTTGTTTTAACCTGTCGAAGTGTCTTGAATTACCGAGATACCGAGTCTGATCGGAACGTCTTGGGAGGAGGTCTATTCCTTCGTTGACCGTGAGAGCTTGTCATGGGCTAAGTTGGGACTCCCCTGCAGGGATTTGAACTTTCGAAAGCCGTGCCCGCGGTTATGGGCAGATGGGAATTTGTTAATGTCCGGTTGTAGATAACTTGAACCTTAACTTAATTAAAATGAATCAATCGAGTGTGTTACTGTGATGGCCTCTTCTCGGCGGAGTCCGGGAAGTGGACACGGTGTTGGAGTAATGTTTGCGCAGGTTGTTCTCTAGTTTCTCGCTCGTGCTTTGCCTCCTCTTCTCGCTCTCTTTTGCGAATAAGTTAGCCACCATATTTGCTAGTCGCTTGCTGCAGCTCCACATATATATATACCTTGCCATACCTATAAGCTTAAATAGTCTTGATCGCGAGGGTGCGAGATTGTGAGTCCCTGTGGCTCACAGATTACTATTACACCAGATGCAGGGCCTGATGATTCCGCTCCAGGAGACGCGTTTGAGCTCAAGTGGGAGTTCGACGAAGACTCTCAACGTTACTATGTTTCCTTTCCCGATGATCAGTAGTGGTGCCCAGTTGGGGGTGATTGGGACCGTGTCGCATGTTGGGTTCTCTTTTATTTTGGCGCCGTAGTCGGGCCATGAGTGTTTGGATGATGTAATGTTATTTATGTACTTGATTGACGTGGCGAGTGTAAGCCAACTATGTTATCTCCCCTTTATTTATTTATATTACATGGGATGTTGTGAAGATTGCCTAACTTGCGACATATGCCTTCAATGCGATTATGCCTCTAAGTCGTGCCTCGACACGTGGGAGATATAGTCGCATCGAGGGTGTTACATGACTGCAGTGTCAGCGTTGATGCGGTCTGATGAATGCAACACTTGTAAGACCCGACGCACCCAATGAGTCGTCGATTCTCCTTCCTCGTGGACGTAGGCATCTAAGTCCACTATCGACATAGGCTGCTTACATGTATCCTTGAAATTACTGATAAACCGGGCTCGTAATTGGGCCCATGAACTGATAGAATTGGCCGGTAAGCTTTTTAGCCAAGTACGGGCCATTCCTTCAAGCATCATGGTGAAGTACTTCGCACATGCCGCATCATCCACATCAAGCATCTCCATGGCCATCTCATAGCTCTCCACCCATGTCTCTGGGGGTTGATCCGCCGTGTAATTTGGTACCTTGCGCGGGCCCTTGAAATCCTTGGGCAGGCGCACATTGTGTAAAGCGGGGACAAGGCAAGGCACCCCCAAAGAACTAGAAGTAACACCGGGTTCGACCGAGATAGTTGGACGAACCGGCGTAAGCTGCCGAGCCTGATACTATGCGGCTAACTCGGCCTCCCTGCGCGCTCGGGCCCGGTCCACCACTTCTTGAGCGTTATCAGCACCACCCGCCTGGTTGTTGCCGCGGGGTGCTCCATGTCATTCATTACTTGACACTGCCGGTTCATCCATACGCCTGCTATAGCTCCGGCTTGGACGAGGGGTCGAGTGGATCCGGTCGCGGCTGTACGAGTATGCTTCCTGTTGGACCAAAGCTGTCCAAAGAAGCTCCTTGACCCGTCGCGTCTCTACCGCCTGCGGTGAGTCACCTTTAATTGGAATGGCCTCCAGCCGTGCAGCAGCAGCAACGAGATTGTCCATCGGATTGGAGTAGTGACCCGGAGGTGTTGCAACAGCCTGAGGTATAACGGTGTTTTCACGAGGCAGATCCATCAGACGGGGCTGAACCGGCGCACCGGTCCCAGGAGCTTCCGCCCGGTTTCCCTCAAGCGGATTACTGGTTACTGCTCCTGGGGTGTTGAAAAGGTCTCTAGCCTCGAAAACCGGAGGCAAACGGGATCAGTACCTCCTCTTCATGACTTTATGCGACGCGTTCTAGTCCAACATGAGCCTGTAGGCTTGTGCGTCTAAAGCAGCCCGCTCTGTGGTCATCCTGGCATTCTCAGCTGCCAGGTCCGCCTTGGCCTGGGTGATCTGTTCCTTCACCTTTGCAATCTCCGCGTTGTGGACGTCCTGATCCGCCGGGTTAGCTTCTGCCATAAGCACAGCCAATGCATCAAATAGATCTGATAGGACTTGAGCCGGCGGGCGTACAGAGCTTCCTGCCCCGGCAGCTGTCGCCGCTACTGAGCCGGAGGTTATTGGCGCAGCGGTCAAAGAATGAAGCGCTGCTTGTGTGCCGGCCATGAATATTCCAACTCGGTTGGGTAGATCAGAGGGGTCTGGAATACTGTTGCCATCGGAACAGCCCCCAATCCGGCCATCTTGTAGCTGATATAGAGATTCGGTTTCCCCGGTTGATGACTCATCGTCGGAATAAACGACGGTCTCGCCGCGAGATTCTGATCCATCCTCATAACCTCCTCCATGGATGACTCCCACGAAGGCACGCTTCACAGCCGGTTTAACCCGGGCGGATCACGCACGCTGAGCCATTTCGACAAGGTCGGTGCAGATGTCCGGCTTAGGGCCCGGTTCACCGATCTTGCCGATGAAAACGTGTATGCCACCAAAGGGGACCCGGTACCCGTACTCAACTGAGCCGGCCTCGGGGTCCCAGCCTGCATCATCGATGTAGAGCTTGCCGCGACGACTCTTAGTCATCCGGCCCACATCGTAGCCCTCGAGTCCTTCAAAGCGGCCCTCCAAGAACTTGAAACCATCATGCGATAGCCCCACGGCGGGCGCCAACTGTCATGGTTTTGTCACGGCAGATGTCCTCATGAAAGGACTTAGTCATGGAGCCATCGCAACGGGTTAGCTTGAAGGGGTTAAAGCGGACATAGGGACGCAAGAGAGTTTATACTAGTTCGGCCCCTTCGATGAAGGTAAAAGCCTACGTCTAGTTGTGATGGAATTGATGGGGTTTCGATGACTAGGGAGCAAACAAGCTTCGCCTAAGTCTCGAGTTGTTGTCTGTTGTCCTTGAACCGCCGCCGGGTCGTCCCCTTATATACATGGGTGACGCCCGTCGGTTTACAGAGTCCCAACACCGGCTCATATATGTGTTCGGTTTGGTCTCTACTTATTCCTAACTTACAATACAAGTTTACATACCGACGCCGGTTTACGGCTACAGGCCTTAAACCAATCATGGGCTTTAAGCCCTCATCTACCTTCATGGGCTTTAACATACTTAACTACTGATGAAGTTAACCCGGCCCAGATAGGCCGGTTTACGCCCAGTAGTTATATCCCCAACACTGGCCACGAGGGTGGGGGGCGCGCCCTACCCCCCTGGGCACGCCCTCTGCCTCGTGGGCCCCCTGGTGGCCCTCCGATGCCCATCTTCTGCTATATGGAGTCTTTTGTTGAGGAAAAAATCATAAGCAAGCTTTCGGGACAAGACTCTACCGCCACGAGGCGGAACCTTGGCGGAACCAATCTAGGGCTCTGGCGGAGCTGTTCTGCTGGGGAAACATCCCTTCGGGAGGGGGAAATCATCGCCATCGTCATCACCAACGATCCTCTCATCGGGAGGGGGTCAATCTCCATCAACATCTTCACCAGCACCATCTCCTCTCAAACCCTAGTTCATCTCTTGTATCTAATTCTTGTCTCCAAGTCTGGGATTGGTACCTGTGGGTTGCTAGTAGTGTTAATTACTCCTTGTAGTTGATGCTAGTTGGTTTACTTGGTGGAAGATCATATGTTCAGATCCTATATGCACATTAATACCCCTATGATTATGAACATGAATATGCTTTGTGAGTAGTTATGTTTGTTCCTGAGGACATGGGAGAAGTCTTGCTATTAGTAGTCATGTGAATTTGGTATTCGTTCGATATTTTGATGAGATGTATGTTGTCTCTCCTCTAGTGGTGTTATGTGAAGGTCGACTACATGACACTTTACCATTATTTGGGCCTAGAGGAAGGCATTGGGAAGTAATAAGTAGATGATGGGTTGCTACAGTGACAGAAGCTTAAACCCTAGTTTATGCGTTGCTTCGTAAGGGGCTGATTTGGATCCATATGGTTCATGCTATGGTTAGGTTTACCTTAATACTTTTGTTGTAGTTGCGGATGCTTGCAATAGAGGTTAATCATAAGTGGGATGCTTGTCCAAGTAAGGATGGCACCCAAGCACCGGTCCACCCACATATCAGATTATCAAAGTACCGAACGTGAATCATATGATCGTGATGAAACCTAGCTTGACGATATTCACATGTGTCCTCGGGAGCGCTTTTCTCTATATAAGAATTTATCCAGGCTTGTCCTTTGCTACAAAAAGGATTGGGCCACCTTGCTGCACTTTATTCACTTTTGTTACTTGTTGCTCGTTACAAATTATCTTATCACAAAACTATTTGTTACCTATAATTTCAGTGCTTGCGGAGAATACCTTGCTGAAAACCGCTTATCATTACCTTCTGCTCCTCGTTGGGTTCAACACTCTTACTTATTGAAAGGACTACGATAGATCCCCTATACTTGTGGGTCATCACTGAATCCTCCGTGCAGCGGGGCAGGGAGGAAGCGCTCCGGCGATGAACACTGGAGCGCGAGCACGCCCCCATGCTCCAAAACCTCAGGACCAGAGCCAGCGCGGTGATGGGCGCCATCTGTGACTAGAATGCGCCTCATCCCCACTCGGACGACTACGCCAGTCACCTCCTTTTCTTCACTGACGTGGTGACGCGCTTGGAGAATCGATCCGAGAGGGCTCGCGTGCTTGTCGAGGAGAGGAGCCGCGGCCTGCTCAAGCGTGCGTTCTCTCGTGTCTTCAGCCATCTCTAGAACACCTACCCCAACTTTGACTTCGACGCCGCCATTGCTCTAGTGCCCCAGGCCATCCGGGATAACCTGGAGCACTGGGATGAGGACAATGTGGACGCCCTAGTCAGGGCCTTCACCTCCGAGGATGGTGCGGTGGTGGTCACTGCAAATGGAGGCGGCGTGGTGGACGATGGCAAGGGTGGCGTCGGAGATGGCGGCAACGATGCCGATGACGGAGATGTCGGCGATGGTGACAGCGATGCCAGCGATGCGTCTAAGGGCGACCCGGAGGATGCGGTGTGCGACATGTCCGATTGAACCCACGCTTCTTTGACGCTGACCCTGCATATGAAAGCTCGGGCATGGCCCTGAAGGTTGTAAGAGCATTTCGGGAGGGGAAGCCCCTCATGTAAACAGATTATTGCTTTTGTTCTTTAGGCTAGGCTAAAGATGTGTTTCCATAAATCTATGAGTCCCGCCATGAGCCTACTGCTGCAGTTTACCTTTGTCCGGCCAGTTCTGGACCGGGCCACGAGGTCTTGAGTTCCGGAGGAGCCTGTCGATCCGCCCGAGGGGGCCTCGCGAGAAGCGAGCGTTTAGCCATGGAAGGACGTGTGCGAAGCATGCACATGCCGTGCCCAGCCCCCGCTCGCGAGGAGCTCTCAAGGGGGGAGGCAGCAGGTGTGAACCCCGAACCAGGGAAAGGAGCCAAATCGCAAGAAATCGCACGAACGAGAAAAGACACCCCCGCGCTTGTCAACGAAAATTTAGCTTCAACTTAAATCCAAAGCCAGAAAACAGGGCTACAAAAAAAGAGATGAAAGCAAATGGCCGCGTCCGGCACCTAGTCTAGTCTTCTTGTCTTCTCACCAGCGGGAGCTAAGTGCTGCCACTAGTCGTGGGAGGGAGCCCCCGAGGCCTGAGGGCGGCACTCCTGAGACTCCGGGGCGTGTACAACCCCACTCATTATTATGTGAGAGTGTCACGAGCGGAGATCTTCACAGGCGCGAGCCTTACTTCATATCACCAGACGAGTGCCCCGCCTTGCGCCACCCTCGACCACTACTGGGGGTAACCGGTAACTAGGATGACACCAGGGGGCAAAGGGGACGCCAACGGCGCCCTCGGCTACCATGGGTCCTCTACCGGGGGAAGGCTCGCCGGCACCTCCCCGGCAGAGGGCCTACCTCTGGGGGATGTCTTGCTCCGTGCGATGCAGGGAGGGGCCTTGCTCCCGGCTCCTCCCCGGCAGCCCCCAGTGCGCTCCCCCTCGCGGAAGGGGGCCGCCGAACTGGGGCCGCCGTCGGCCATCGTGACCTGATCCTCCTGCGACCCATGGTTAGCGTAAGCTTGTTCCTGAGAGATTAGTGGTACCCTATAGCTGTTGTTGCTGGCATGGTTGGTGAGGCTTTCGAGAGGCTCCTGGAAAGCCCCAGTTTCTAGTGCCTCCTCCTCCCAGCTCGGCTCGAGGAACGAGCCGGGGTCGTCTTCCAGCGCATACTCCTGGTCCATCATGCGGGGTATGTAGGCCTCCGAGGCCGCCGCCTCGAAGACCTCGCCGTGGTGCCCCATGCTCCATGTTGCCCAGCCCAGCGCACCGCCCAGAGGTTGGTAGGGCGGCACCCCACCGGGGCCGTAGGAGGCGACGCTCGTACCTACACTCGTTGGAGGTGGCGGGGGTGCGATTGGGCGTCCGGTGCCGTTGGCCACGCCAGTGTCGATGGTGCCCAGAGGCGCGCCCGGGGGCGCACGGGCGCGGCGAGGCCCGCCATGCGATCTGGCCGCGGCCTAAGGTGTGAGCAGGGAGCAGAAGGGAGGCGCTCCCGAGGCCGCGGTGTCCAGTAGCTCGGCGATGTGCTCCAGCAGTGCATCCCGGCCACTCTCCATCAGCCGGCATCGCAGCAGCTCGCGAGCCACCGTGAGAGCAGCCCTCATGTTTGCTTGTTCCCATCGGGTGTGCGGCGCCGTGGCCGCGGCGTGGCTTGAAGCCCTTGCAACTGCCCGTACTCAGCGTGGAGTAAGGGTGGATGGCGCTTGACCGCGCCACCCGCGCCCTACAACGCTTGGCGGTGCGCGTGCTACCTGGGGCATGGGGTTGAGGTCTTCTTGGGCAGGCGGGGCCGCCCGGGCCGGCCAGGCTCCCCACCGGTCGACGTTGGTCCTTGGGTCGCCGGACATTGGAGCTGCGGAGTGTCGAGGGATTGACTGGCGAAAGGAAGACTCCGACACACCCCTACCTGGCGCGCCAAATGTCGGATTTTAGGTTGCGGCAAAACCCTTGAGGTTCGAACGCTGGGGTGCGCATGAAGATCTCCGCCCTCTCTAGCTCGCACACTCAACGATCTCCCGACCTAGCTTCAATGGACCCAAAGAACACGAGACACAAGATTTATACTGGTTCGGGCCACCGTTATGGTGTAATACCCTACTGCAGTGTGGTGTGGTGGATTGCCTCTTGGGCTATGGATGAATAGTTACAAGGGAAGAACAGCCTCCTGAGGAGAGGTGTTCTTGTGGTTGGTGAGCTTGTGTGTTTGAGGAAGATCTGGATCCTCTCTCCCCTCCAGACCCGTTTTCCCTACTATGGTGGTGGCTAGTCCTATTTATAGAGGCCCTGGTCCTCTTCCCAAGTATTGAGCGGGAAGGGATCCCACAACGGCCAAATTCGAAGGGAGACAACTAGTACAAGTTATCCTGACAAAAGTAGTCTTCACCTGCCAAAGGCTCTGGTGGTGACGCCGTCTTGGGCTCCACGGTAACCTCCGTCCTGCCGTCCTACTAGTCTTGGTCTTGTTGCACCGATATGGAAACCTTTGCCTGATGCCTTGGAACTCCTCGCCCGCGCTTGCCTCCTTAGCACCAAGGAGGAAGCAAGGACACTGCGCTTGCTGGCGCCCGCCTGGTCTTGATCGTCATGGCTTACGTCATTGGAACCTCGCGAGGTTTGCCTTGCCTTGATCTCTCCGCCCCTCGTGAGCCAGCCAGGTGAGGCCACCCCTGAGGAGGTCTTGCGTCGTCCGCCTCGCGAGGCTTGGCCCCTCGCGAGGGTCTTGGGTGTTTGCTGGTGAAGATGGGCCGTACGGGGCCGCTGGAGGAGCCATGCCGCGGACCGCAGGCAGGCAAGTCTGGGGACCCCCGTCCCCAGAACGCTCAAAAATGCACCTGCTACCTTTCAAAGATGTATGGCCGCTATATTCCCTGATTTTTGTGAAAAGATTGTTGAGGTTTTCATTGATGATTTCTCCATTTACGGAACTTCTCTTGATGATTGCTTAAGAAACCTTGATCCAGTTTTGCAAACATGTGAAGAAACTAATCTTGTCTTGAATTGGGAGAAGTGCCACTTTATGGTTAATAAAGGTATTGTCTTGGGGCATAAAATTTTTGAAAGAGGTATTCAAGTGGATAAAGCTAAAGTAGATGCTATTGAAAAGATGTCGTGTGCTAAAGATATCAAAGGTATAAGAAGTTTCCTTGGTCATGCTGGTTTCTATAGGAGGTTTATTAAAGACTTCTCTAAAATTTCTAGGCCTCTCACTAATCTCTTGCAAAAAGATATTCCTTTTGGTTTTGATGATGATTGTGTAGAAGAATTTGAAATACTCAAGAAAGCCTTGATTTCTGCACCTATTGTTCAGCCACCTGATTGGAATTTACCCTTTGAAATTATGTGTGATGCTAGTGATTATGCTGTTGGTGCTATTCTAGGACAAAGAGTTGATAAGAAATTGAATGTTATTCATTATGCTAGTAAAACTCCGGACAGTGCCCAGTGAAATTATCCTACTACTGGAAAATAATTTTTAGTGTTTGTATTTGCTTGTGATAAGTTCGGATCTTATATTGTTGATTCCAAAGTAACTGTTCACACTGATCATGGTACTATTAAATATTTTATGGAAAAGAAAGATGCTAAGCCTAGACTTATTAGATGGGTTCTCTGGTTACAAGAATTTGATTTGCATATTATTGATAGAAAGGGAGCTGAGAACCCCATTGCTCACAACTTGTCTAGGTTAGAAAATGTTCTTTATGACCCACTACCTATTGATGATAGCTTTCCTAATGAATAATTAGTTGTCATAAATGCCTCTCGTAATGCTCCATGGAATGCTGATTATGCTAATTACACTGTTGCTAAATTTATACCACCTAGTTTCACATACGAGCAAAAGAAAAAGTTTTTCTATGATTTAAGACATTCTGTTGGGATGACCCACACCTTTATAAAGGAGTAGATGGTGTTATTAGACGCTGTGTACCTAAGCATGAACAGGAACATTTCCTATGCAAGTGTCACTCCGAGTCTGATGGAGGACACCATGCTGGAGATAGAACTGCACACTAGGTATTGCAATCCGGTTTTTATTGGCCTACTCTCTTCAAGGATGCTTGTAAGTTTGTCTTGTCTTGTGATGAATGCTAGAGAATTGGCAATATTAGTAGATGTTAGGAAATGCCTATGAATTATTCACTTGTGATTGGACCATTTGATGTTTGTGCTTTGATTATATGGGACCTTTTCCTTCCTCCAATGGGTATACACATATTTTAGTTGATGTTGATTATGTTACTAGGTGGGTAGAAGCTATTCCAACTAGTAGTGCTGATCATAACACTTCTATTAAGATGCATAAAGAAGTTATTTTTTTTGAGGTTTGGAGTCCCTAGATATTTAATGACTGATGGTGATTCACATTTTATTCATCGTGCTTTCCGTAAAATGCTTGCTAAGTATGATGTTGAGCATAGAATTGCATCTCCATATCATCCTCAGTCTAGTGGTCAAGTAGAATCGAGAAATAGAGAGATTAAATTGATTTTGCAAATGATTGTTAATAGATCTAGAAAGAATTGGTCTAAGAAACTTGATGATGCATTATGGGCTTATAGAACTGCTTATAAAAACCATATGGGTATGTCTTTGTATAAAATTGTTTATGTAAAAGCATGTCACTTACCTCTTGAATTAGAACATAAGGCATATTGGGCTATTAAAGAGCTCAATTATGACTTCAAACTTGCCGGTGAGAAGAGGTTATTTGACATTAGCTCACTTGATGAATTGAGAACCCATGCCTATGAAAATGCCAAGTTGTTTAAAGAAATGGTTAAAAGATGGCACGATAAGAGGATACAAAAGCGTGAGTTTAATTTAGGTGATCATGTTTTCCTATACAACTCTCATTTAAGATTTTTTGCAGGAAAGCTTCTCTCTAAATGGGAAGGTCCTTACATTGTTGAGGAGGTCTATCGTTCTGGTGCCATAAAAATTAACAATGTCGAAGGCACAAATTTGAAGGTGGTAAATGGTCAAAGAATTAAACATTATATGTCAAGTAATCCCATAAATGTTGAGACCAATATAATTGACACCGTAACACCGGAGGAGTACATAAGGGATACTTTCCAGAATGTTTCAAACTCCGAAAAGGAATACGTATGTGGTACGGTAAATAAACCGACTCCAAAACATTTCCAATAGCAAATTTTCTCTGTTTTGGAATATTTAAAAAATTAGGAAAATTAAAAGTAGTCCGAAAGAGACACGAGGCAACCACAAGGGTGGAGGGCGCGCCCCTGCCTTGTGGCCACCTCGTGTGCCTTCTGGACTCCGTTTTCTTGCACAATACTTCTTTTGGTCAGTAAAAATTCATTATATAATCTCCCGAAGGTTTTTACCACCGTACCACGACAATATCTCATGTTTTTGTTTTGAGCTATTTCTGCAGCAGATTTAGAGCAATATGTCGTCCCAAGATTCGGAGGGAGAGAGTTATGTGGTTGATTACATTGCAGACCCCAAGGTCTATGGGGATTTGGAGCATTATGGTTGGACGACGGAGGAAGAGGAAGACTATGATCTGAAAGGAAAGGAAGAGACAAGTTTCGATGAAGAGGAAGTCACACTACCCCAACCTCGGGACATGCACGTGGAGTTCAAAAAGTCAAGTCTCCCGAACGAAGCAAAGAAACCAAAGATCGAGTTTATCCCTTTTAGTCTTCTGTAGGAGAGCAAGCAAGAATTATGCAGAAGGATATTAACACTGGAACAGGAGATCGGTGAGCTGAAGGAGGAAAATTCCACCCTCAAGCATAAGCTGAGGAAAAAGGGCAAGCCTACATCATCAACAACTTCATCATCACCACATCCGAAGAAAGAGACATAAATACATGGGTATGGGCACTCCCCTTGGCAATTGCCAAGCTTGGGGGAGGTGCCCCGGTATCGTATCACCATCTCACCTTTATCTTTATCGTTTTTCTTAGTCTAATCCTTTTGATTATATCTCGATCTAGTAGAATAATGTTTTTAGTCTGATCTATCTTTGAGTTTTGCTTTATGTCCCCTCTATGTAATCGAGTCCTTGAGTTATATATAATAAAGAGTAGTTTAGAGTTGAAGGCTTTGCTATCTTGCTATGATCTTGAGGGAATTAAAAAAAGAAAAGAATAAAAATAAATAAAAGATCATATATTTATCTCACGGAGAGTAATGACTTCACATATAAAAAGTATGATGCATAAAAGTTGTTGAGAGTTGACAAACATAGTGTTGGTCATTGTTGCAATTAATAGGAAGTAATAAAGAAAGAGAGGCTTCACATATAAATATACAATCTTGGACTATTTTGTAATTGTGAGCACTCATTAAAATATGACATGCTAAAAGGTTGATGTTGGACAAGGAAGACAACATAATGAGTTATGTTTTCTTATATTCGAATAGAAGTTATATTGTCATGGATCCTCCAACATGTTGAGCTTGCCTTTCCCTCTCATGCTAGCCAAATTCTTTGCACCAAGTAGAGATACTACTTGTGCTTCCAAACATCCCTTAAACCCAGTTTTGCCATGAGAGTCCACCATACCTACCAATGGATTGAGTAAGATCCTTCAAGTAAGTTGTCATCGGTGCAAGCAATAAAAATTGTTCTCTAAATATGTATGATCTATTGGTGTGAAGAAAATAAGCTTTATACGAACTTGTGATATAGAAGAAATAAAAGCGACGGACTGCATAATAAAGTTCTTTATCACAAGCGGCAATATAAAGTGACGTTTTTTTGCATCAAGATTGTGTACATCCCACCATAAAAGCGCATGACAACCTCTGCTTCCCTCTGCGAAGGGCTTATCTTTTACTTTTATCTTCTATCCTTACAAGAGTCATGGTGATCATCACCTTTTCTTTATAGGCCTCCTTTGGTTCATAGGGTAGGAAAATCGTAGGAATAGAAAAGTCATAGAAAATGAGATGACATGTATCTCACATCCTATGAGTAGGAATAGGAAAGAAGATTCCCTTTGATTCATATCATAGGATTTTTTTCATTGAGTCTAGGCTAATGTTTATTTTCTTATGAATTGTGAAGGATAGGAAGAATTCCTCCATAGGAATAGGATTTCATTCCTACAAACCAAAGAGCTCTAAAGGAATATTTCCTATAAAAATCCTATCCTATGAAATTCCTACAAGATTCCTCTAAACCAAAGGAGGCCTTATAATTTTTCCTTTGACAAGCACTATGTGTTGAAGAGATCCGGATATATATAGGGTAGGACTATTCTGATCCTAGTATCAGAATAACTATTCTAATCACATCGCGCATATATAGGGGAGCGACGAGATGCTGCCGAGATTTAGAGCAACCCGACTGGCCCACCTTGCACCTCCCGAAAGGCCCATAACCTGCTCCACGAACTTCTTCTCCCCAGACTCGACCAAACAGAAAACGCCGCCGCCGCGGCCAACTTCCCTCCCGCCGCCGCACCAAGGCTCCCACGCGACGCCTCCTACCTCTGCGCACGGCCGCCCACCTCCCGCGCGTCGCCGCCTGCCTCCACGCGCTGCCGTCCCACATCCCGCACGCCGCCGTCCCACATCCCGCGCGCCACCGTCCCACATCCGCGCGTCGCCACCTCTCCTCCGTTGGCCGATGCCTGCCTCCGCGCACCGCGACCTCCTCTCTAGCGCTCTGCTAGCCTCCCACTACCTCCTTCCACTACGGCAGCGGCTTCCCTCCCCTGCGCGCTGCTGGCAAACCACCGGCAGCAGGCTCCTTCGCCGGCCGTCGACCTTACCAGCGCCGCTGCCCAACCACCGCTCTCTGTCGACCAGGCTTCTGCGCGCACCCTCCTCTCCCAGGCCCCCTCCCATAGGTATTGGAGCCTCCCTTCCCTGACCTCGACCCTGTTTTTTCTCTCCCTCCCTCTCCCTAATCTCTCTCTCTACACTAATCTCTTTCTCTTCTCCTTAGTCCCTAGCCCATCGCTGAATGCATACGCTGCACCACAGGTTCCTACTCCACCGTGCCTCGTCTCTTCTTCTTCACTCTTCACTTCTCTAGTGTGTGCACACAAATTTTTCGCTAAAATGTCTATGTGCACTAGTACCGGTGTAAGTACATTCTAGGTCTTGATACTGTAATATGGCAATACACCTTTGATGTATTTGTCATGCTTTCTATATCGCATTGAAACTGGCTGCAGTTCAGTAAGTAGATTCTGAAATGGAGAGTCTAGGTATTTGCTTATTTTTGTTCAATACAAGTATTAGCTCACCTATCGTCAATGTAGGTTCCAGATGAACTTCTTGTTGAAAGGGTGGTTGGCAGACGGCTGCATCCTGAAACGGGGAAAATATACCATCTAAAGTATTCTCCACCTGAGAATGAAGAAATTGCATCCAGGCATACACAAAGATTTGATGATACAGAAGAAAAGGTTAAGCTGAGGTCGCAGACGCATTATCAAAATATCAAGTCCTTGGTTTCGATATATGAAGATGTTATAGTCAAGGTAGGCGATTTATCTCCTTCGTACTTAGAACGCTCTGTCTTATTTCTCTGCTCAAGACTGATATGCTATTCTACTTCGCGATGTCTATATTCTGTCGAGTTACCTTACCACATCACATATTAGTTTGAAGTCAGGGGAAAAAGTATATGAATCGACAGTCATGAACATATTTATGTTCTGCTACTTAGATGGAGTAGCTCTTGTTATTGTTAAATTCCTTGTTCCTCCATGGCATTCTTTATTCTATTGTTTTTGTCAAGGTTGTGTATCGCTGCACCTTCAACTAAAGATTTATTTATTTTCCTTTTATCTATTATACGCTTGTACTAGTATGGTATTCACTACTACTAATGCAAGATATAGAGCAACAACAACAAAACTCACTGAACAAATACTTCATAATCATGATATATCTAGTTACCTGTAACTTACATGTATCTCTTTTACTGTCATCTGTGATTTAGGTAAAAAGGAAATACCACGGTGGAAGATGTGTTATGTGAGATCGACAAGCTGCTCACTTCCAGGCTTGATAAGAAAATAGAAATGGTGGCTAGCTAACTCATAAGCAGAGAAAGCTGTGCGAACCACACATGTGGTTGAAGCATGATTTTATTTTATTTTTTCAAGACATGCAGGTGACAAAGCATTGGTAGGATGATATTTAGAAAGCCCTTTGTTATTCATGGATGTAAATGCGTCACTGTTTTGTAATGATCTTTACTAGGACTACATTGATATAACGTGCAATTGGAAGGATTGCCTTGAGTTTGTACTTTACAAAAATAGTACCAGTTTAGTGCGTTCGTTTTCCCTTCTAGCTTAGTCCTTGCCTGCTAACTGATATAGCTTGGATTACTGAGAGTATTTTCCCTGTGTGTTCTGCACTTTAGGTTCAAGTTCATCGTGCATCCTCGACGTAGCGCAGCTCCGGCTCCTCCCCCGCTTGCTGCCAGGTCTGTCTCTCCTTCCTCCCCTGCTCACTGTCTTGTACGACAGTGGATGCGGCTACATGATGGAACGAAAGCCGTCCTCCCAGCACCGGCGGTTGTACTACACCCTACAAAAAAGAACAATCGCTAGTTCAGAATCAGAAAAAAGAGAAGTTCAAGAAGAACAAAGGTACTGCCTTCACTCACATATGTTGTTTGCAACTATCTTCAATTTCTTCGGTAGCTCGTATACATTTTGCCAAAAGCTAGTACTTTCAGAATTGTAAAGTTGATAGTTGGGCTGCAGGGACAACTATGATGATGGCGATTGAAAAAGGATTCTGAAATAATATTATTGAGACTGAAGGCCTTTGATCCATGATGTCGGAGAATTCCAGGGCTTTTTTCCAAGGCGGCCGATGGCTTTCGAGAGATGTGTTCATATCTCACAAGTTTCTACGGGTTCAAGTTCATATATATAAGAAGAAATGCCAATTTTGTTGCACATATGTGTGTGAAGGAGGCACTGAAAGTTGATGTACTTGTTATTTCTTTTCTTGTAACCCCTACATACCTGATTGAGACTATTCAGTCACAATTATTTTTGCTTGCCATGCCCCGACGCCTCCTCCATCTCGGTGTCGCGGTTACGAACCAACATCAATTTGCTGGTCACTGCTAGCTGTTATTGTGGTTTGTCAAAGAAAGTTTTGGAAACGCCTTTCAGCAAAGACAAAATAATGAAAATACCAGTTATCAAAATTATGGGTGAAACAAATAGGTACGGAAACTCTAAGCCAAAAATGGCAATCTAACATGTATGACATATCCAAGAAGTTCAAAAATGAAACATAAGGGAGTGTGAAAAGAGAAAGAAACTAAAAAAGAAATAAAACATAGAAAGTTCACAAGTTCGTAGAAAAATTTCACATAAAAATACAGAAGGTGGATCACTTATATAAAAATGAGAAAATTCAGATTACAAACAAATGTATATTACAAAACACAGCAGGTCAAACTGAAAAACAAAGCAGTTCAAATTTTTATTATAAAAATCGATTTTCCAAGTTTCTAAGAAAAAATTTAGAAGTTGAAATTTAAGTAACGGAGTGGTTCGATATATATTTGAAAAACTCAAATTTCCATTACTAAACATTGGAACAAAGAAGTTAAAATTAAAATGTAAGAGCAATTCGATACTTATAAAAAACTTAGATTACACATTGCCAAAGTAATAAAAAACAAGAAGCTCAAGTAAAGAATAACGGGGTTGTTCAATGTATAAAAAAAATCAAATTCTTTCGGTATCTAGGAAAAATAAAAGAATGAAGTCAAATGTTTTAAAAAATGTTTGATATTCACTTAAAATGATTTATTTTCAACTAAGAATAATATAAGAAGTTTAAATTTTAAAAACAAAGAAGTGTGAAGTTCATAAAAAACGTAGATTTTTCTCATTAGAAAAGAATAAAATGGAGAAGTTCGAACTAAAATAATGGGACCATTCAAAAATGTTTATCAAAAATGGTTTTCCCCATTTAGAAAATCGCATAAGTTCAAACGAAAATAACGAAGCGGTTTGATGTTCATTAGAAGCTAGGATATTTTTTGTTACTAAAAGATATAAAACTAGGAAGTCCAAATTAAAAAAATGAAGAAGTTTGGTGTTTACAAAGAACCTAGATTTACCTCACCTCATTGCTAAAAAATAATAAAATCAGGAAGTTTCAAATTTAAATCACGGAGTAGTTCGATGTATAATAAAATCTCATATTCTTCCAATTTATTGGAAAAAAATTGAAGTTCATTTAAAAAAGGGTTTCAGTGCTTATTTCAAAAGGTTTTTTATTTTCTAAGAATAGAAGAAAGAAGTTCAATTAAAAACTTATAGATGTTCGAAGTTAATAAAATAACTCAAATTTTTTTCATTGTTAAAGAATAAAATGGGGAAGTTCAAATTAAAAATTGAATAGTTCTAAAAACAGATTTATCCATGCCTGAAAAGTAAAAGCCAAGAAGTTTAATTTGTTAAACAAGATCAGGACAAACATTAGATTAAAAATGGATTTATCAAGTTTCTAAGTAAAAACAAGAAGTCCAAATTTAAAAAATGGAGAAGTTCATTTTTTAACTAAAGAAACTCAAATTAAAAAAATTGGATAGTTCGATTTATACAAAAAACTCAAATTCTTCTTGTTTGTAGGTAAAAAAAGAATGAAGTTCAATTTGAAAAAAAGTTGTTCGATGTTTACTTACAAATCATTTTTTTCTTTCCCAAAAATAAAACGAAGAAGTTCAAATAAAAAAGCAGAGAGGTTTTAGAGTTCATAAAAAAACTAGGATTTACATGCTCAATTTTGATGAGTGCTCTAGAAGTTAGGGCAAAAAAGAGTAGAGAGCAGTTCAAATAGATAACAGCCAGACGTTCACGTACTACATAGTGTGTGTTTCTTATGAGAAAATGTTGAATAAAAAGGCAAAGCCTAAAAAATTTGTTGCGAGAAGTTCAAGTGCTTGGCGAGGGGAAGTTCAAAAATAATTGTGAGAGAGGTTATCCTATTCAACAACTTTTATTTTTCCTAGAAACGTAATCTCAAATGGCAAAAAAACAAAACAAAAATTTTGCTTTAAAAAAGTAAAATCCTAGAAGTTCAATTTAGAAAAACGATCATTTGATTTTCATGGTTTCAAAAAACCCCGAGAAGTTCAGTTTAAGGAACCTAAGAAGTGCGAATTTAAAGACTCAAATTTTCCTTGGTGCTAAACAAATAAAAATTGAGAAGTTCAAAATAAAAAACAGAGTAGTTCGATGTATACGGAAAAATCAAATTATTTTCGTTTCTAGGAAAAATAGAAGTATGAAAGTTCAATTTAAAAAAAATTGTTTGATGCTTATTTGAAAACATATTTTTTCTAAGAATAAGACTAAGAAATTGAAATTAAAAAACTGAGAAGTTCGACGTATATAAAAAGCTCTGATTTTTTCTCGTTACTAAAGAATAAAATGAAGAACTTCAAATTAAAATAAAAGGAACAACTAAAAAAGGTTTA
The DNA here is from genome assembly GCF_003073215.2 of Triticum urartu. NCBI lineage: Eukaryota > Viridiplantae > Streptophyta > Magnoliopsida > Poales > Poaceae > Triticum > Triticum urartu. The sequence goes on along the minus strand of NC_053027.1, from coordinate 360,253,491 downwards.
CAAAGTGTTGATGTTTATTCAAAAATCCAGGATTTTCACAGATATCCGTTTTTGTTGAATTATCACCGATGAAGTTCACATATATCCATTTTTGTTGAGAAGGTAGTCAAATTTGATAGTTATTTAAAAATCAAAAACAATTCTTTACTCAAAAATATAAAAAGGTGAAGTTCAAATTGAAATGACAGAGAAGTTCAGAGTTTATTAAAACCTAGGATTTTCCTGTTCAAAAAATAAAAAACACAACGCCATTTTTTGCACTTTTGAAACAATTCATAAATGAAAAAATGGTTGCTAGAAGTTCAAGTGCTCGGCGAGGAAAAGTTCAAAAAGTCTTATGAGAGAGGTTCACCGTGTATTTAGATATCCAAAATACATAATAAGGATGTTGTTTTTTGTGTTTTAAAATAATTCTTTCAAACCAGAGAGAAGTTCAGAGTGATAACAACCGGAAGTTCATGTACTGCATGGTTTGTGTTTAATTTAATAAAAATACAATAAAGTGAAACAAAGTGAAGTTCAAACAGACATGCCCCAGAAGTTCAACTACTTCAATCAGTGCAAAAAATAGCACGTCAAAAACAAAGTGAAGTTCAAACAGACATGCCCGAGAAGTTCAACTACTTCATGCAGTGCTTTTCCATTCACGATGAAGGCACAAATCATGATCTCGTCATTTTATAATTTACTTCAAAATGGCGGGAATATTATTTGTCTAAGTTCAAGTCCTTGGCCGGAGAAAGTTAAAAAAATTATTGTGAGACTGATTTGTACAAAAGGAATATCATTTGTGTAACACTGGCGAATGGAAGAGAAAATTACAAATGAAAATACGTCACAGAAGTTCAACGTGAAAACAGCAGGAAGTTCAACTACTACGTAGAATGAATTTCAGATAAAAAACTTTTAAAATCGTCACGAGTATGAAAAAATGATGAACGCGGGAAAGTTGCGTGTTTACAGCAGCTTTCGATCGGTATATCACTTGCTCAATTCCGGTGAGTGGATGGAGAGCTACGAGCATTGGATCGAGAGCTATGAGCAAAAAAGCACATGAAAAACAGAGTGAAGTTCAAGTAAACATGCCGAGAAGTTCAAGTTCTTCCCACGGTGCATTTTTGAAGAATATGTTTCGCGATAAAGGCAGAACGAATGATCCCGTCGTTTCCGAAATTAGTTGAAAATGGCTAGGAATCAGAGAAAACCATCAACATGAAAAAGTTTCGCATTTTCTGTAGCTTTTCAACGGTATATTATTAGCCTCATTCCGATAAAATTTGTAAAAATTACAGCGAAAATACGTTTTAGCCATTTTCAAAATTAACATAAAACCGTAATGAATTGAGAGAAATAATATATACCAAAAAGTTTCGCATTTCCCCAAGTTTTCCAGCGCCATATTATTTGCTGCATTTGGATGTAAGGTTAAAAAATTAGCTTGAAAATACAAACTCGGTGGAACTTGTATCATTTTCGAAATTACTTTTAAACCGTTCAAAATTAGAAAAAACTTTCAATAAGAGAAAGTAGCGCATTTTCATAAGCTTTCCAACGCCATATCATTTGCCTCGATTGGATTAGCCATTTAGAAATGGCGCCGAAAATACTAACTCGGCTGTTCGGTTTGCGAAAGTCTACGATTTTCCATATTACTCTTTAACTATACTGAATTAGAGAAAAACTTTCAACATGTGGAAGGAGCGGTTTTACAGCAGTTTTCCGACGCCATATTATTTGCCGCATTCCGATAAACGGTTTAGAAATGCGATCAAAAATACCATTCACGTTTTTTGTATGAAGAAAAAATGGTGTTCAAAACTGCTCTTAAACCGCTTACATTTTGCCAAAAATTTAACTTGGGTCATGATACTGGTGTCCATAGCTTTCCAACGGTATATCGCAAGCCCCATTTGGTCAATGTTGGCGGAAGTTCAACCTAGCACTTGGAGAAGTTCAGGTCGAACAACTCAGGCAGTAAAATTACAAAAAAAAATGCAATTTCATCACGACCCGAGAGCAAAATCCGCCAACAAGCGAGATTCCTATTTAAAACCAGTATTTACTTGCTAAAAATGTTTCTAGATTACACTAACATCATATAGAACACGACTAACCAGAATAATTTGCGGGGAAAGCCACGGTTGCGAAGATAGCCCAAAGGTCGGGTTCGTATAGAGGGAAGTTCAGGCGCGTTACTCAAGTAGTTCAGGTTGTGATCAGAATATTATTCTGATCCCGTGATCAGAATAGTGTTTATGTATATTCTAACAATATATATACAGCCGGTCTATTCTAACAATATTAGCAGAATAACTATTCTGACAACACTTACTCACTGCACGCTCAACGTAAATGCACGTCATTGTTTGAACCAAGTGTGTTGCAGTACTTACGCAAGTGAACTTCCCGTCGCAAAAAAACTGCACGCCGTGTTTTTCCGGTACTGTTTTCGCTCTAGTTTGTTAACCGTTTATCGGAACGAGGCGTATAATATACCATTGGAAAGCTATGGATTAGGCGCAACTTCGCCATGTTGAACACTTTTCAAGATTCCACACGGTTTAAGAGCAGTTTTGAAAATGGTGCGTCCCATGACGAGTGGCAGCGATCGTTTTTTTCACGATTTCTCCTAAACCGCTCGTCGGAATGAAGCAAATGATACACCGTTGGAAAGATATCGTCGAGGTGCACCTTTTTCATATTAATTATTTTTCTCTAATTCATTATGGTTTAAGAGCAGTTTCAAATTTACTAAATCACTGAATTCTGTTTTTCAATTTTTTTGAAATTTTTGATACTGTTTTCGGTCGAGTTTTCTAACCGTTTGTCGAAACAAGACATATGATATACCATTGGAAAGCTACGAACAAGGCGCACCTTTCATATGTTGAAATGTTTTTGAGATTCCTTACGGTTTTTAGTTAATTTTGAAAATCATACGGCTGACGTCGAGAGGCAGTGGCTGTTTTTTCGTGAAATTTTTATGAACCGCTGGTCGAAATAATTCAAATCATACGCCGTTGGAAAATTATCGACAAGACACAACTTTTTCATGTAGAATACTCTCTCTAATTCCTTACGTTTTAAAAGCAGTTTTGATTACCGAAAAGCGGACACTCTGTTCTTCACGAGAGCAAAATCGCCGTATGTACTACATCGGACAGAACAACGCACTGCTTCAGACGAAATACCGCACTGCATCAGATGGGCAAGTGCACTGCATGGTTTCTTTTTGTTTATACGTATTTTTTCTCGGACGTGGAAAGAAGAACACACTACTTCAGACCGAATACCGCACTTCATTAGATGGGCAAGTGCACTGCATGGTTTCTTTTTTATTTAGACGTATTTTTTCTCGGACGGGGAAAGAAGAACGCACTGCTTCAAACGAAATGCCGCACTTCATTGGACAGACAAGTGCACTGCTTGATTTTTTTTTGTGGGACGTAAATTTTCCTAAACGAGGTGGAGTGCACTTCATGTCGAGTGTTGGTGAACCGCAATACTTTATGAAAAGTGAACCTCGAGACTACCGTAAACGGGCTGTACTGCATCAGATAGAAAACCGCACTTATTTAGACTAAAAACCGCACTTCATTTGACAGAAAAGTGCACTGCATGATTTCTTTTTTGTGGGACATAAATTTTCTTTTTTTGTGGGACGTAAATTTTTGAAAACGAGGTGGAGTGCACTTCATGTCAAGCGTTGGTGAACCGCAATACTATGAAAAGTGAACCTCAAGACTACCGTAAACGGGCCGCAACACTACCGAGAGTGAACCGCTTGAGTTTTTTTTTTCCAAACTCAATCTTTTTTTACGTGCGTAGATTGGGCGAGTGGACCGCGGGGACTGAACGAGTGAACTACATATAATGAAAAGCGAGCTTCTTTGAGATATATATTTTTCCTTTTTACCAAGCAAACCACGGAGGAGTATTATACGAACTGCATGAGACAACAAAGTGAGCTTCAAAGCCACATCTAAAGTGCTGCACCATTGTCGTCGGAGAGCAGAAACTAAATAATTTGACAAGTACTACACCACTTTTTCCTAGTGCATTGCATGACTAAGCATAAAACTAACAACGATTTTGTGAGTACCGCACCACTTTTTAAGAGTGCACTGCATGACTAAGTATAAAAACTAACGACCGGATAGCGTCATGCAATTTTTCTGAAAATGGAAAAACAATCAACTGCACAACAGCCATCGGCAACCCATGCGTCCTGTGTTGCACACACACACACACGCTGTTCTGCATGGACGTGCCAGCAGACTGCACGGAGGGAGGCTCGCTATCCAAACTGCACGATAAATAGAAAAAATGCAACGCTGCATCAAACCGCACAACACCACCTTTCTTCCTGCAAGAACAAGTAAATTGAACCTCAAGAGCAAACAACAGTAGACTACATTTTACACTTTATAAGAAAAACACCAAAACAACGATCTGCAATAGGATCGGAGAGCCTTGCACCAACGATCCACGAGCCTCCCTCCATGTAGTTTCTGTCAGCAGTCTGCACGCCACGGTGTGGTTTCTCGTCAGATGACATGAGTGGGAGAAGCAGAAGCAGGTAGAAGATGCAGGGGGAGAGGGTGACTACCCATGTATGCTTCGGCCACGACCGGTGGGGGCGACCAAAGGTTCTTCTCGGCGGCCTCTCACCGGATTCCGCCCCGATGCCGCGGTGGCTAGTGTCCACAAGGACAAAACCGAGCTGCATATGGGGGCGCAACCGAGCTGCACTAGGGCGGCAGTTGCCGGCCCGGATCCGTCGCGGGAGGCACACGGGACGTGCGCTAGGGATGATTGCGGGTCCTGATCCGCCGCCGGTAGCATGCACTAGCGAGACGAATCGGTGTGTACCAATCTCAACAGGAGAGGAGGCCTGCAAAAGAGGATGGGAGAAGGTGGAGCTAGATCTGGCTACCGGGGCGTGCCTGGTCGTCACCGGTCGATTTTGTGGCCGGGGAGCTGCGGGAAGGCAGGTGAGGCGCGTCTGTGTGAAGCGCAGGGAGCTGGGAAGGTGCATGGAGAGGAGGCAGCGCGGGGATTGGGCTGGTGGCGCTGGGAGCCGAGGCCGCACCAGTGGGCGGCGGAGGGAGGTCGTCGCCGGAGGTAAAAGGAGGATACGGAGGGGGAGGGGATCCCGACCTTGTGGGTAGTGGATCCTGGCAAAAGGAAGGTGGACGGGGGGTTGGGTCGTGGTGCCATGTGTGGAAGATGGTGGGGGAGAGGGGGGTCGGTCGTGGGTGGAAGAAGGTGGAGGTTGGGTGGGAGGGCGCCGCATTTGGGTGGGGTGGGGTAGGAGGTGGAAGAAGGTGGAGGTAGATTGGGTTCATGTGGGAGCTGGGCGGTGGTTGCGTCCAATCGGGAGGTGGGGTGGGGTGTTAGCAGAATAAGACTAGGTTGTTAGAATAAGGTCTTAAGAGGTGTTGTTAGAATATACTTACCCTATATATATATATATATATATCCACTCGAATGTCATAAATTATTATTGTTGACATTACCCTTAAGAAAAAAAGTTGGGAGGCGAAACTATAAGCCCCTATCTTTCTCTATGTCTGGTTGAAACTTTGAACCATTAAGTATCGTGTGAGTGTTAGCAATTGTGAAAGACTAAACGATAGTTGAGTATGTGGACTTGCTGAAAAGCTGTTGAATTGGCTCTTCCCGATGTTATGATAAATTGCAATTGCTTCAATGACTGAGATCATAGTTTGTTAGTTTTCAATGAAGTTTCTAATTCATACTTTACCTTGTGAATGAATTGTTACTTTGGCATAAGAAATTATATGACAATATATGTTTCTATCCTAAAAATAATCATGATGCCCTCATGTCCGTATTTTATTTATTGACACCTCTATCTCTAAACATGTGGACATATTTTTCGATATCGGCTTTCGCTTGAGGACAAGCGAGGTCTAAGCTTGTGGGAGTTGATACGTCCATTTTGCATCATGCTTTTATGTTGATATTTATTGCATTATGGGCTGTTATTACCTATTTAGGTACAATAATTATGGCTTTTCTCTCTTATTTTACAAGGTTTACAGGAAGAGGGAGAATGCCGGCATCTGGAATTCTGGACTAGAAAAGGACCAAATATTAGAGACCTATCTTGCGCAACTCCAAAAGTCGTGAAACTTCACGGAGAATATTTTTGGAATAAAAAAATATTGGGCGAAGAAAGTACCAGAGGGGGGGCACCTGCCATCCACAAGGGTGGAGGGCGCGCCCTACCCTCCTCGGCGCGCCCTCCGGTCTTGTTGGCCACATGGCAGGCCCCCGACGCCCATCTTATGCTATATGGTGTGTTTTGACCTGGAAAAAAAAATCAGAAGGAACCTTTCGGGAGAAGCGCCGCCGTCTCGAGGCGGAACTTGGGCAGAACCAATCTATGGCTCCGGCGGAGCTGTTCTGCCGGGGAAACTTCCCTCCAGGAGGGGGAAATCGAAGCCATCGCCGTCACCAATGATCCTCTCATCGAGATGGGGCCAATCTCCGTCAACATCTTCACCCGGACCATGTCCTCTCAAACCCTAGTTCATCTCTTGTATCCGATCTTTGTCTCAAAACCTCAGATTGGTACCTATGGGTTGCTAGTAGTGTTGATTACTACTTGTAGTTGATGCTAGTTGGTTTATTCGGTGGAAGATCATATGTTCACATCCTTAATGATAATTAATACTCCTTTGATTATGAAAATGAATATGCTTTGTGAGTAGTTACGTTTGTTCCCGAGGACATGGGAGAAGTCTTGTTATAAGTAATCATGTGAATTTGGTATTCTTTCGATATTTTGATGAGATGTATGTTGTCTTTCCTCTAGTGGTGTTATGTGAACGTCGACTACATGACACTTTACCATGATTTGGGCCTAGGAGAACGCATTGGGAAGTAATAAGTAGACGATGGGTTGCTAGAGTGACAGAAGCTTAAACCCTAGTTTATGTGTTTCTTTGTAAGGGGCTGATTTGGATCCATATGTTTCATGCTATGGTTAGATTTATCTTAATTCTTATTTCGTAGTTGCGGATGCTTGTAGAGTGGTTAATCATAAGTGGGAGGCTTGTCCAAGCAAGGGCAGCACCCAAGCACCAGTCCACGCACATATCAAATTATCAAAGTAACGAACGCGAATCATATGAGCATGATGAAAACTATCTTGACAACAATTCCCATGTGTCATCGGGAGCGCTTTGCTTTATATAAGAGTTTGTGCAGGCTTGTCCTTTGCTACAAAAAGGATTGGGCCATCTTGCTGCACCTTGTTTACTTTTGTTACTTTTTACCTGTTACGAATTATCTTATCACACAACTATCTGTTACCGATAATTTCAGTGCTTGCAAAGAATCCCTTGCTGAAAACCGCCTGTCATTTCCTTCTGCTCCTCGTTGGGTTCGACACTCTTACTTATTGACAGGACTATGATAGATCCTCTATACTTGTGGGTCATAGGGGGGCGCCTTGGCAGGCGACCTAGGGCAGCCGCCGCCCCCTTGGGGCGCGCCCTAGGGTGCCTCCCCTCCACCTATATATATGAGAGTACGGGAGGGGTGCCACAGACCATGATTCACCAAGCCATGTGACGGTGCCCCCTCTCCCTCTAGTTCATCCTCTGCTCTAAATCCGTTGTGCTTGGCGAAGCCCTGCGGAAATAGTTTCACTACCACTGTCACCACGCCATCGTGCTACCATAACTCATCTACTACTTCACCCCTCTTGTTGGATCAAGAAGGCAAGGACGTCATCGAGATGAATGTGTGCTGAATGCGAAGGTGTCGTCCATTCGGTGCTTGATGGAACGGGTCGCGAAGGTGTACGACTACAACAACCGCGTTGATAAACGCTTCTGCTTAGCGATCTACAAGGGTATGTACATGCTCTCCCCCTATCGTAGATATGCATCTCCATGGATATATCTTGCGTGTGCGTATAATTTTTTTGTTTTCCATGCAACGTTTCCCAACACTTCAATGTCCATGAGAGATACTCCTCGGGGTCGTTGCTTCTGGAGAACTTGGGCATGTTGGACTTGAGCATGTCATAGCATTGTTCTTCATCATGTTGAAAATGGTGGTGTCACACGTGGCGCGGAGGAGGGTCTTCAATGTCATGATCCTCTCAATGGCCTTGCCGATTAGGACGCAACATGTGTGCCTGGTTCCTTCTTTCTTGTTGCTCCTCGCGGCGAGCGGCTTCATCTTGTCGTTCTTGGCGAAGTGCTTCTTATTGTTTGCACACTTGATGGCTACATGCGGCGACGACTCTAGTGGCCTCGTGGAGTGCGCGTTGTGCTTCGGTGGCTTGTTCATCACTATGTCTTTGTTCATGTCGAATTGCGTCGCCGTCTTGAGGGGCTTGACGTTGCGGTTGTGGAGGTTGTTCTTGGTCCTCGACATCTTGTTCTTGGCATCGCGATCTTTCACGTGCTCGGACTCGGTCTTGGAAACCATTGCCATGGATGGATTTTCTTGAGCTTGGTGATCTTGAGTGTCGGTGTGGCGAGGAGAACGAGCTCGATGAGGACTTGCATCCGAGGAGGAGTAAGCCGAAGAGTGGCGACTTGAGTGGCGCCGACATGAGGAAGATTTTGGGGAAGACGCGTGGGCCATGATCATGTTGCGGAATTCTTCCATTCATGTGGTGATCTTGGCGTTGAGGTAGTCCCGGTTTCTTGCTTCCGATTGGCATAGGTCGATGGCGAGTTGTTCTATGTGGTCGCCCAAAGCTTTACTTTCTTGATGGAGGGCTTGTTGGGCGATGAAGAAGTGATTCTTGGTGACATAGTCACGTTCGTCATCTTGATCCTCGAAGATTCGGTCCGTTGAAGAAGTGGGCCTATCCATCATAACCAACTGGTGTTGAGTAGGAAATGAGAGAACAATACCTAAGTTACCTTTTCCAAAGATTGAGGATGTATCGAATATCACTCAATGGAATGCTATCATAGGAGAATTGGTACTGGGTGTTGTTTCTCACACCTACAAGTAAAAGGCTTATGGAGGAGCTCGGTTAGGATGAGTGTCACAAAATTCAAGCAAGTGTTAGCCAAGATATTGATAATGTTGAAAAGATGCACAAATTGCAAGCAAGACAAATAGATCAAACCCAAGGATATCACTAGGAACACACACATGGGAGATAGATGGGATCCGCACAACCAAGGAATGAGCTCAAAATGTGTAACCACGGGAAATGCTCTTGTTGTACAGATACTAGAGGGACGCTAGCTTGATTTATCAAATGGGCTAGCTACCCTTCTGCACCAACCTATTAGAGAAACATGTTGTCTACTATCCCAAGTATGCTTATGTATGTATGAACCTAGATGATGAAACTAGGCAAAAAGGCTCAATGCTAATGCTTACAAGCTCTTTGTTTCTCTTTTCTTTTGCTTAAAAGATTTTTTGACTATGCCACAACGCTTGATATTCAAGCCAGAGCATGAGCTAACAAGTGTGATATGTGCGGGAGAGACGTAACAGTGAAGGTGCACAAATAGCGTGGACCGACAATTCTCAACTTGCTGGTCTCGATAAGTGCCGCAAAATGGCTCGAGGCTATCAAATGTAATGGCAAGGTAGGATGTTAGGATGTCATCGAGGTTACCATCATTGCTTATAGTAGTATGATGTTGAAGTGGTCGAAGATGATGTGGAGTCCGAGTTGATGACGAGTGGCGGTGATGACGAAGTTGAACCGTGCCTAAGTAGCCGAAACACCTTAGGAAACGGTGGAACCGCAACTCCTAAACTCACAAACTAATAGTAAGTATTGTGGAAAGCGAATGGTGGTGAAAGAATGGCACAAGGGGGCAAAATTGGTTGTGGTCGAACAGGTCTGTAGGTGTCGTGTGCACGGGGTAAGTCGAGCTCGTGTGCCCGGGGTCCCGATGGCCCGTGCGCACGAGGTGCTCTGCTGTGCAAGAAAACCTTCACATCCATGGTAAATTTCAAAAATCCATCCAAATTCGACGGTGGCATGTTTGGGGAAGGTGGGTAAGGGGTAGATCCAGTTACCAAACACGAAATTCATGGACCAAATCAACAAAATCTCACAAGATCCAACAATTTGCAAGAAAATTTTTGGGTTATTTTTGTGGGGATTTTCGAATTGGGATATAAAGCAACAAATTTAGGCTAGAATATGAGGGGTAGGGACTCCAAGATGTGACCCAACCATGGCTCATGATACCAAGATGATGTAGGGTGGAACCCTAGATGAAGATGTTTTCACATTTGGAGGGGGAAAAGGATGAACACAAGTACACAAAAAGGAAATTTACTCAAACAAAGACCCAATCACACATCCACTATAATAACAAACACATGAGATCCACAAGAATACAAGATCAATCCAAGGAAACAAGCACAAAGGTAAGGTTCCTCCCACTCCTAAGGAGGTGAGGTCTTGATGATAGTCTTCTCCAAATGGTGGTCTTGAAATCCACTTGGGGATCCTCTCCTAAGAGGCCTTGATCTCCAAGAGGATTGGTAGAAGAAGCAAAGCTCTATCAATGTCTCACATATACTTTTCTAACTCTAACAAATGTGTTAGACCCAAAATATTGGTGGGCCGTGCTCGGGGGTCCCATGCGCACCAGCCCGTGTGCATGGGGTGGTCAGCAGCTATATTGGTGGGCCGTGCGCATGGGGGTCCAAGGCCCCATGTGCACGGGTGTTGAGAGAGTTTCTGCATAGCTCACGTGCGTGGGATCATGAAAGTCATGCGCAGGGGGTGTCCTGGTGGCTTGCTCCTTTTTCAGATGCTGGTCACTGTCGGATTTCGGGTTCCGACAAACCCTTAAGGTTCGAACTCTAGGGTGCGTGCGAAGATTACGTCTTCTACCTCTCTGTCTCGCAAGGACCCTAACTACTGAAAGAACTGCGCAAGAGACACAAGGTTTATACTGGTTCGGGCCACCGTTGTGGTGTAATACCCTACTCCAGTGTGTGGTGGGTGGATTGCCTCTTGCGGCTGATGATGATGAACAATACAAGGAAGAACAGCCTCGCGAGGGTCTGCTCTTGGCTGGGGCAATGAACTGCTGGGAGGAGTTTAGCCACCTTTCTCTCTCTCTCTCTCTATGCTTCCAACCTCTCTATCAAGCCTCCCCTTCCTTTTTCCCAACCCTTTGCTCTGTGGGCGGCTGGTCCTATTTATAGAGGCCCTATCCTCTTCCCAAATATTGAGCGGGAAGGGAGCCAACAATGGCGGGCTAATTTGAAGGGGGACAGCAAGTATCAGCTATCCTGACAAAAGTAGTCTTCGCCTGCGCAAAGCTCTGGTGATGACGCCGTCTTGGGCTCCACGGTGACCTCCATCTCATAGTCCTCCTGGTCTTGGTCTCGTTGCACCGAAATGGCAACCTTTGCCTGATGCCTCGGTACTCCGCGGCTGCGCTTGCTCCCTTTGCACCAAAGAGGAAAGGAGGACGCTGCGCGGGCTGGCACCCGCCTGGCGCCCTGAGTCGTCATGGCTTGCGTCATGGGCACCTCGCGAGGTACCCCGCCTTGATTTTTCCACCTCCTCGTGAGCCAGCCTGACGAGGCCGCGCCTGAGGAAGCTCCATGTCATCCGCCCCGCGAGGCTTGGCCCCTCGCGAGGGTCTTGAGTCTTGTGTTGATGAAGATGGGCCGTGTCGGGCCCCCTTTGAGCCATGCCGCAGGCCGCAGGCAGGCAAGTCTGGGGACCCCCGTTCCCAGAACGCCGACAGTAGCCCCCGGGCCTAAGGCGCGCCCGGACTTGGCCGTGCTGAGAGGCGAAAGGGCAAGGGCGAAGCGCCGCGGGCCCTAACAGCCTGCGGCCTTGGGCGCCGCGTGGCGGTTGATTGGACGCAAGTGCTTCAGCAACCGCGCAGGTTGATAAAGGAGCGGCATCTGCCCAGACTTTGCCTTTTGCTTTCTCCAGTTGCTGCTCAGATCCCCTTTCTTGCGCCTCCCCTTTCTTCCTCCAAATTTCCAGATCTACTCCGGCCGCGTGACCTAGGAAGCCATGGCGCCTCGTCACCCTCTGACCGAAGCTTGGTACTCTCCTGCTCTGGACTTGCCGAGCATGTCCGAGGCGGGCCTCGCCCGGCTGCGCCGGATGGCGGCGGCGCAGGGCATCGACGGGGTGCAGGTGTTCAAGGCCGGCTCCGCCACTCCTGAGGGCCGAGGGAGCACCTTTTACACTCTCTTTGTAAGCTCCATTGCTGCGGGCCTGGTGCCTCCCTTCTCCGAGTTTTTCTTCTCTGTCCTCCGCCATTACAACTTGCAGGCTCTGCATCTCCACCCCAACTCCATCCTTCTCCTGGCGATCTTCGCTTATTACTGCGAGGCTCACGTAGGGGTGCAGCCCTCAGTGGCCTTGCTGCTCCACTACTTCTCCCTCCGGGTCTCTCGCGGTTCTCCTTCCGCGTGCGCAAGCTTCGTCGCGTATGGCGGCACCATTGCCATCTCGAATCCCGGGAAGAGGATCGAGGGCTTCAGGAGCAAGTGGGTCTTGGTAGATGCCGGGCGCATCCACCCTCGGATGATCCTGCCCGCGGAGCAGCCCGCGAGCTCCAGCGACTGGTGCTGGGCGGAGCTCACGGACCCCCGCGCGAAACTGGTGTTGGAGAAGATGGACGCGGACCTGAGGCCGATCAGCACGGCGGCGGCGAAGTTGTCCGGTGCGTTGCTGCTGAGGGAGTTCCTGGAGCACCAGCTGGCTCCACTCCGGCAGTACTCACCTCCGATGTGGAGGCCTCATCCGAGCCCCGCGGCCTTGGGCGACGAAGATTTGGCCGCGGTCCTCCAATCTCTGGTCGGGGGCGAGGTGGCAAGGTTGGAGGGCGCTCCCAAGCCCTTGTTCCTTCGCGACGACTGGGAGCAGGTGGTGGAGTCCATGCCCGTTTTCAACGGGGACGGGCCCGTGCCCGTGGCGGCTTCCGAGGGACTGGTGAACGTGTCCTCCGGTGACTCCAGCAAAGAGGAGGATGAGGAGGAGCGGGAAAAGGGGCCTGACTCCGAGGCAACCGACGGAGAGTCGAGGGCTCCCCTCCCCCGGCGCAGGCCCCGCGATCTCCGCCTTTCTTCGAGCGACGATGACGAGAAAGGAGACGCGCAGGTTGGCGGGAGCTTGCCCCTGATCCCGAAGAAGGACAGGTCCGAGCTGATCCCCCACGGGTCTGCCCCTGTCCCGAGGCAGTCTGCAGACGCGTCTTCTGCTTCCGAGGTTGACCCTTCCAGCCGGCTGTCAGGCTTCAAGTTTGGCCGGAGGCTGCCCGAGCTCACCGGCGATGACCCGTAAGTGCTTGACCCTTGTCTTTATTTCTTGTTCCGCTGCCGAGGCTTGACGTTCGCATCTCTTGAATAGGCTGGCGCCCGCGGCGAAGAAGCCGAAGGGGGCTCCTGAGGCTCCATCCGCGGCAGCGCCTCCACCTGTGGAGGGGGGCGACCGTGGCGCGCGGGCTTCTCCTGCCCGGTCATCCTCGCGAGGCCTGGCCGAGCTGGCTGGGGCGAGCTCAGCCCCCATGGCCCAAGTGACTCTTGTGGTGCCTTTGCCCACTGCCGCCACCACAGCCGCTGGGGCGCAGCAGGCTCCACCTCAGGACGCTGTGGTCTTGCCATTGCCGCCTTCTTCCCCCGTTCCGCCGACTGTTGTTTCTCCAACTCCTCCTGCCGTCCTGGAGCGTGCTGTTGCTGGACTGGACTGGCTGCGGCAGGATCTTCTTGCCGACCCTCGCCTGGTGGCCGGGCGCTTGGAGCTAGCTTCAGGATGGATTCGCTCCGACGCCTCGATCCGGGAGGCGCTGGTTCAAGCCTCGACGGCCTGCGATGAGGAGAGGCAGGCCGTCCTTGAGACGAAGGCTGCTCGTGACGCAGCCCTGGGGGAGGTGGTTGAAGTCCGCGATCGCTGCAAGGCGCTGGAGGACGAGCTGCAAGGCCTGCGGGACCAACTTGCGAAAGAGGTTTGTCTTCGCCAGGAGCAAGAAGAAGGCATGAAGGCTCGCAAGGTGGCCATCGAGGGCCGGGAGGCCAAGCTCAAGAAGCACCGTGACCGCCTAGGTGCACTGGGGAAAGAGTTGGAGGTGAGGAAGGTCGAGCTGGACAGCAAGGCCCAGGTTCTTGCCGAGGATCGCGTGGCCTTCGCAGACATGGAGAAGAAGGCTCGTGCTTTGCTGAAGATGCTCTACGCCAGTGTCCTGGAGAGCCCGCTGGCCGGCGCCGAGGACGGCCCCGCCAAGCTGCTTCCCTTCCTGGTTCGTGCTCTTGAGAATGTCACCCTTGGCCTTGGACCCATGGCCGAGGCCGAGGCGCGCGTCCTGTCTTCTGCTGCGCTGACGCGGGTCTTCACCCACATCTACCTTCGCGACCCCAGCGCCGACCTCGACAGCCTGTTGGAGCCAGTAAGCGGCGAGGGTGCTACCGCCGCTGCCGAGGCCGTGAAGGGTCGTGCGGAGGCTCTGCTGGGGAAGTTCCGGGCCTTCAGTACCAAGTCGAAGCAGGATGCTGCCGGTCCTGCTGCTCCATGAGGCGGGGCCACCCGCGCTGCTCTACCGCCGCCGAGTGACTCCGCTAATGCTCCTGTCCTGCTTTTAATTCCTGCACATGCATCATGCCTCGGGGAGGCGTTTAAACTCGCGTTTGGTATTGAGACGACAGTATGGACTGTAATATTTGCTTTTAAATTCCTTGAATTTTATGTTTTTCTTCCCTACTTGCTTGTGCTCTACGCCGGCAGAGCCCGGCCCCGCGCGTACCTCACCCAGCATTAGCCCCGACCGGAAACCAGGACGGGACCAAAGGAGTGAGGGGCTACGGAGACAGTTAGGCTCCTGAGTCGCGATGCTCAGGAGTCCCCCTTGGCGCACGAACAACAAGTAGGGAGGTGTGATGTAGGTGGATCTTCCGTTTTACGTCTGCAGAGCCCGACTCCGCGCGTACCTCACCCAGCATTAGCCCCGACCAGAAACCAGGACGGGACCAAAGGAGTGAGGGGCTACGGAGCCAGTTAGGCTCCTGAGTCGCGATGCTCAGGAGTCCCCCTTGACGCGCAAACAGCAAGTGATGAGGTGAGATGCAAGTGGGACCATCGTTCTACGTCTGCAGAGCCCGGCCCCGCGCGTGCCTCACCCAGCACTAGCCTTTCGGAACTAAGGAGTGAGGGGCTACGGGACCAGTTAGGCCCCTGAGTCGCGATGCTCAGGGGTCCCCTTTGATGCTCAAACGGCCTTCATACCTTGGCTCCGCTCGGGGAGAGACGCGTGGCGAACCAGGCCCGAGGGGCCTGGCTGGGTGGCGTACGTCTGGGCGTGACCCAGGCGCAGCCCCCGTGCCCAGCCCCCTCGCGTGGCGCTCCCGAGGGGAGGCGTTGCGATGAGGCTAGACACTGAGCTTTGGGCTCCCTGAGGTTGATGCGGCCCGGGGGCCACCCTCAGTTGTTTATCACCAGCGCGGAGCATAGCGCTTCCGCATGTGTATGGGCATAGCCGCTCCTCGGTAGTGTCGTCAGCGAGCGCAGAGCACGGTGCTTCCACTGGTACGTGGAAGGGGGCTCCCCTCCGGGAGGAGCCCCCGGGGCGTGTACAGCCCCGCCCTGACACGTGGCCGGCACGGTAGGGCTAGGTGAGGTGTATCTGGGCACCCGTGAGCCAGCGCGGGACTCACGGGGCCCTACCTCTAGGCGGGTTGCGCCTGGCATTGGGCCTTATCTTATGCTATGTTCCTGCAAATTTGGTTAGATGCCGACACTCTACATCCTCGGGTCCCGGCCCTCGAGCTTGTCTCAGCCGTCGCTGGTATGCCAGGTCACGATGCCGTGGACATGGCCAGAGGGTGAGGGCTGGAGAGCCAGTAAGATCCCTGAGTCGCGATGCTTAGGTACCCCTCCTTTAACGTGCAAGTGGTCGACATGGAGAAGAAGAGGTGCCGTGGAAAGGCATCAAGTAATCAAGCATGACGGGCGAATGCATAGCCGGAAATAAACGCAAGGGAGATACATGCCGCTGGGCCTAGCCCGAGCGACTTGGGGATGATGCAGCCCGAGGGGCGCCGCCAACAAAGCAAGCTAACGACATGAAATAAAAGGGATACATACCACAGGGACGGACCCACGCGGCCTGGGAACGATGCAGCCCTGGGAGGGCGCTCCCAGCTGGAAATGAAACTTGTAAGATGTCACTTGAAGGTGTCGAGGGCGAAGGGGTGTTGGTGCAGCAGACTCGGTGGGCTGCGGAAGCCGATCCTCACGAGCCCCCAGGCCCAGGGGCCTCGGGTGGCTCCGGAGGCACTGGTAGCTCTTCGCGAATCATCTCCATCTCCGCCAAGGCTGCGGATCGCCTGTCTTCTTGAGCCTCCATGATGCCCCTCATGAGGCGCTGGCACGTTGCAACCGCGCTCAGCAAGCCGTAAGGCATGCGAACTTAGCTGTGGGGCGGACCCCCGCAGCGCCCCACTCGCGAGGGCCAGAGGCGCTCCATCGTAGCGACTTGGTTGAGCCCTGGTACGTCGATGCAGACGCGCAGCCTACCATCCCCGCCTGGATGGGGAGCCACAGCCGGTAGACGGCGGCAACCTCTCATGATTCTTGATTCCTGTAGTTCTTGAATGGCCTTGTCGACGAACTCCTGCGGGTCTGACCATCCTTGCCCTGCTCCTTCTTGAGGGAAACGTGCTTCGTAACACGCCTCCATGTGGTGCCCAAGCGCCTCCCTCGTGGCCCTCCAGGGGAGAGCCCCCGAGCCCTGCCTGAGGAGGGCGCCGGGCGCACTTTCCTATGCGATGGAAGGAGGTTCCCCCTGGGCAGATGCGGGCCCTGAGGGGCCCGCCTCCCGAGGGGCTAGTCCGGATGATGTCTTCTTCTTCTTGGGGGTTGTCTCGGGAAGCCTCCTGCTTCCGCGATCCGGGTCTTCCAGTGATGCGGCCTGAAAGGCTCGCTCCAGGGAACACACTGCATCCTTCTCTTCACAAGGCACCGTGATGACTCTGCCACTTCCTGGCATCTTGAGGACGTTGTAGCCATGGTGAGTTACGGCCATGAACTTGGCCAGCACTGGGTACCCGAGGATGGCGTTGTACGGCAGGCGGATGTGGGCGACGTCGAAGTCGATGAGCTCGGTGCGGTAGTTGTTGCGTGCCCCGAAGGTGACAGGGAGGCGGACCTGCCCAATCGGGACCGTGGAGCCGTCAGTGACTCCAAAGAAGGGCTTGGTTGGCTGAAGCTGGTCGTAGGGCACTTGGAGATTGTTGAATGTTTCCACGGACAGGACGTTGAGCCCTGCCCCACCGTCGATGAGGGTCCTGGTGACTAGTACATTGCTGATGACTGGGGAGCAAAGCATCGGGAGGACCCCGGCTGTGGCCGCACACTTGAGTTGATCCGCTGAGCTGAATGTGATGGAGCAGGCCGACCACCTGAGAGGGCGTGTTGCTTCAAGCCTGGGGAGGACTGCATTCACTTCGCGGGCAAACTGCTTGAAGATGCATTGTGAGGCTGGGGCTTGAGCTCCGCCCAGGATGCAGGCGATTGCGCGTGGCTCCTGGAAGCCCCCAGCCCCTTCGTCTCGATGGCGGTCCTCGTTTCTCCTTGGCTGAGGTAGCAGTGGAGGGAGGCCTGCGTTGTCCTGTGGGTGATCCTCACGAGGCTGATCCCTCCAGTCCCCCTCGCGAGGCAGGTCTCGCCAGCGATCCTCGCGAGGTTGATCGCGCCACCCTTGGCGCGGGCCGCGGTCTTCCCAGCGTCCTGCGTTTCTTCCTCCTCCTTGGCCGTAGCCCCGATCGGCGCATTCGGGACGACGGCCGATCCTTCCTTCTCGCACGGCGCGGAGTTCTTGGCATTCGTTGGTGTTGTGGGTGTGGAGGTCGTGGTACACACAGTACCGGCCGCCCCTGGAGGACTCGGGCAGATCTTTGCCCCGCTTGGTGTCTGGTTCTGCCGCGAGCACGGCAGCCCCCTTGCGCTTCATGTCCTTGGCCTTGGGCTTCTTCTCTTCTGGGTCTGCGGCAGGCAGCTCGAGGAGGGAGAGGCGTCCCTCCTCAGGCCTGGCGCACTTGGTCGCCAAGTTGAACAGCTCCAGGGAGGTGCACAGGTCTTCATGCATCGCCAGCTCCTCCTTCATCTTGACGTCACGCACACCATCGGAGAAGGCCGATATGATGGCCTCCTCGGACACCTTGGGGATCTTGAGGCGCGCGCTGTTGAAGCGCTGGATGTACTTTTGCAGGGTCTCTCCGGGTTGTTGCTTGATGTGGTGCATGTCGCTCACGGCGGGTGTCCGGTCGCGAGTACCTTGGAAGTTGGCGATGAAGCGGGTGTGCATCTGGTCCAAGGAAGAGATCGTGCCTGGAGCCAGATTCAGGAGCCAGGTGCGAGCTCCTTCCTTGAGCGCCATGGGGAACCAGTTCGCCATGACCTTCTCGTCCCCGCTGGCAGCTTCGATGCCCAGCTCATAGAGCTGGAGGAACTCTACAGGGTCAGTCGTGCCGTCGTAACGAGGAGGCAGGTCTGGCTTGAACTTGCCGGGCCACGCGACGCTACGCAGCTCGGTGGTGTAGGCACGGCAGCCTGCGGTGGCCACGAAAGGCTTCGGCTGGTGGAGAGCTCGGTCTTGAGGGTCCCCACGTGCTGCGGCTAGGAGCAGCGTGGGGTCTTGGCGTGCCGGAGTCGGAGCAGGGTCGCGGCGTGCCGGAACAGGGAGCGCCGGGCAGCTCCTTGCGGGCGAGGGACTTCTTGGCAGCTCCGTTCTTGCTGCGCTGGCACCTGACGGAGCGGGTTCCGCCCAGGGGCCACGCGCCTTGGAGCCATGGCGTCTTCTTGGAGAGGAGGCGGCTGGTACGCCCCCGGAGCTTCGTTGCCCGCGCGGGGCAGGGTGCGGCGCAGCGGAACGGACGGCGCGGGAGAGCCCCCCGCGGCGCGGATGAGCTCGGCGACGCGGTCGAGCCACTCTTCATAGACGTCGTCAACGGGACGGTAGCGCAGGAGCTCGTTTGCCGCGATGAGCACAACTCGAGCCTCCAAGGGTGCGTGGAGCACGCGGAACGATGAACCAGCTGGTGTGAGCGATGGAGTAGCGGTGCGGCCATCTTGCCACACGGACGAATGCTGAGACGACGCTTGCTGCTCGCCCCTCACCGGGCCGGTGGCGGCGTTGATGGCAGGTGACGGGGAACGATGAGGACGTCCTCCGACGGGCGCCGTCTGGGCGACGCGGGAAGCGATGGCGGCTCGGCGCTCGGCGCGGGCCCGACGAGCGCCGGACATGGACGCGACGGTCGGAGGAGAATGGTGCGGTGGAAGACAAACTCTAGCGCACCCCTACCTGGCGCGCCAAATGTCGGATTTCGGGTTCCGGCAGACCCTTAAGGTTCGAACTCTGGGGTGCGCGTGAAGATTACGTCTTCTACCTCTCCGTCTCGCAAGGACCCTAACTACTGAAAGAACTGCGCAAGAGACACAAGGTTTATACTGGTGCGGGCCACCGTTGTGTTGTAATACCCTACTCCAGTGTGTGGTGGGTGGATTGCCTCTTGGGGCTGATGATGATGAACAATACAAGGAAGAACAGCCTCGCGAGGGTCTGCTCTTGGCTGGGGCAATGAACTGCTGGGAGGAGTTCAGCCACCTTTCTCTCTCTCTCTCTATGCTTCCAACCTCTCTATCGAGCCTCCCCTTCCTTTTTTCCCAACCCTTTGCTCTGTGGGCGGCTGGTCCTATTTATAGAGGCCCTGGTCCTCTTCCCAAATATTGAGCGGGAAGGGAGCCAACAATGGCGGGCTAATTTGAAGGGGGACAGCAAGTATCAGCTATCCTGACAAAAGTAGTCTTCGCCTGCGCAAAGCTCTGGTGATGACGCCGTCTTGGGCTCCACGGTGACCTCCGTCTCGTAGTCCTCCTGGTCTTGGTCTCGTTGCAACGAAATGGCAACCTTTGCCTGATGCCTCGGTACTCCGCGGCTGCGCTTGCTCCCTTTGCACCAAAGAGGAAAGGAGGACGCTGCGCGGGCTGGCACCCGCCTGGCGCCCTGAGTCGTCATGGCTTGCGTCATGGGCACCTCGCGAGGTACCCCGCCTTGATTTCTTCGCCTCCTCGTGAGCCAGCCTGACGAGGCCGCGCCTGAGGAAGCTCCACGTCATCCGCCCCGCGAGGCTTGGCCCCTCACGAGGGTCTTGAGTCTTGTGTTGATGAAGATGGGCCGTGTCGGGCCCCCTTTGAGCCACGCCGCAGGCAGGCAAGTCTGGGGACCCCCGTTCCCAAAACGCCGACAATCACCACCCTTCTTGTTCCTCTTCTTGGACTTGTTGAGGCTTCCTCACACAGGACGGGATTGGACTTTCTAATTAACCCAATGAAGGATGTGGACTGACCAAAAGGGCGATGCAAACAAAAGTAGCCAGGAACACGAGACAAGTCGAGCAACGGAAACAAATTGTCACTCTCTTCTCGTCTTATCCCTCCCTGGTAGTAATTTTTGTACTATTCTTTAGTAATATGAATAGATTAAACCAATGAAAGGTTAAGAAACAGAAGGCCTTAATTGTGAAGTGCTTGATTATGGTAATTAGAGCATGCATGGCTAATACTATATACGGTTGACATGCCATCGAGCCCTGTCATTAGTAATCGTAATCATGTAATAAATCTTACTATAAGGCTGGCCATTAGAGTAGTCATGGTTTTATTTTCTTTTTTGTCACATTCATCTGTAGGTACTATTGTTGTCATCTAGAGGTTGTCTTCTGCATGAGAGTCCACTCATTTAATTTTTTCCTTCTCTCTCTCATCTTCACTGTCAAAAAACATATTTTTAGCCCTTATTATACTTACTCTAAGGAGAGGGGTCGGTGACTTCCTGATAGGCCTTTTTCTCTTTTACAACTTGAAGGAAAATTTAAGAGGAACACACAAATCACAAGGGGAAACACTCAAAGAAAAGTCCAATCACACATTCAATAGATAAGGAAACACAAGAAATCCACAATTATACAAAATCAACCAAACGAAAACTAGCAACTAGGGTAAGTTCATCTCACACCCATGGAGGAGATGAGGTCTTGTCAATCCTATAATGGGGATCTTCTCCACAAGAGGTGGTCTTGATGATTCACTAGGGATTCTTCTCCAAAGGAGGTCCTAATCTCCAAAGGAGAGGGATACATAGGAGCAAAGCCTTCTCTAGTTCTTCTAATATGTTTTGCTAACTCTTATAAAAGAGAGAGGTGCGAATTATATAGGTGGCTGGAGGTGAGGAAAGAAGTGAGGGCTATCGAGACATTTCCCAGTGTTGTTGTAGGCATGGCCATGTGCATGGGCCCATGTGCACGGGGTCCTGTGCGCACAGTACCATCCCTTGTGCACGTGGTGTGACAGTGTCCTGGACTAAGGGGTAGCAACCTAGTTGGCCCGTAGTCCACGAGCTGAGCTTACGGCCCACTGATCTCATAAGGAATGTACTCCGGAAGCCTTGAACCTTGGCGTAACAAAGATGGACTCTGTCGAAGACTTGGCGTATACTTCAAGGACTACTCCACCTATCGGCATGTTTATCCCTTGTTGGCAACTGATCATGTGTAACCCTAGATACCCTTGGTACCTGTATAAGCCGGAGGGTTTGGTCCATAGAGACACAATCACAATTACCAGCCTTAGGGTTTAGAACATGATACTTCTCCAATGTATCTATATATTTTTATTGCTTCATGCTGTTATAGTATCAATCTTGAATGTTTGATATTCATTTACTAGCAACTTTATATTATTTTTTGGGACTAACCTATTGACATAGTGCCCATTGGTAGTTGTTGTTTTTTTTTTTTGCTTTTTTTTACTTTACAAAATGTCAATACCAAACGGAATCCAAATGCCACGAAACTTTTGGGAGATTTTGTTCTAACCAAAAGACACCCGGCGAGCCAAATATGTGCACGGGAGGAGGCCTATGGGGCCCACTAGGCACCATGGTGCGCTAGAGGCCCCTCGTGCGCCATGGTGGGTAGTGGAGCCCACGGGAAGCTTCTCCACCAGCATCCACCTCTATAAATACTCTAAAATTTCCAAAAGCCTAGGGGAGTCGAGGAAATACAGTTTCTGCCGCTGCAAATTCCAGAACCATGAGATCTATTATAGAGGCCTTTTTCGGCACTCTGCCAGAGAGGAAAACGATCACAAAGGGGTTCTTCATGATGCGGAGTATCCCAAGGTCATCCCCATGGACCTACCATCGCCTCACCAAGTGCCTACCGGACCCATGACATGAGCACGTGCAAGAGCTATCAAAACCGAGGTGACATCTCTCCTCTCACACTTCCACTTCGATACACATGAGACATGGCTACTACCTCAAACGGAGACATTGTGCGTACTCAGGTATCTAGGAGTTGGCCATGAAGAAGCTAAGGAGCAAGGAGAAGAAGAAGAGGAAGATGGACATGAAGATGGAGAAGAAGGAGAGCTGGAGAAGAAGTCCCAGCCACCGGACGACCGGCCGGGACCGGACATCCGGAGCCTGAAGCCCCAGCCGAGCTACAACGAGCGGACGTCCGGCTCAGACCGGACGACCGACGCCACCGCACCCGAGCCAAACGAGCGGATGTCCGACGCCACCGGACGTCCGAAGACCGGACGACCGGCCCCTTCCGGAAATCCACAACTTCCACATCCGAGCTAGAACCAGCAGACGACTGGCTTCTACCGGACGTCCGGCCGCCCGTGAGCCACCGGACGACCGGTCCCCAGTGGACGTCCGGTACCTGTCTGCGCATAGGATTCGGACCCGGGTCCATGTACCTTCCACCTCGCCCCCTTTTCCCCTAAGATTATAAATAGACCTCCTATTCATCCTAGCTAGGGTTAGCAAAGGTTTAGCTCATATTTCGTGTGAGAGCTTTGCTCATCCACTTGGTTACCTTCTCCTCGGAGATAGCGCCTCCTCGGAGAAGATCCCCCAAGCGAATTCAAGACCCCTTTACGGGAAGAACCTCAAGACCTCCTCACGGAGAAGACCGGCTACCTTTTGTATCGTGCCTAGTTGATCGTGTACCGTGTGATCTCCTATGTACTCGAAGATCTAGCACATGTGTGACTATTTCTTGTTGGTTTAGTGTTTATCTTGTGTTTCCCCATATTTTCCCTCGCCCTCCTCGTGTTCTTTGTGTTCTTCGCGGGATCCGCTCCTTTCATGAAATATCTCCCAATTAGGGTTCCTACCCTACATCATCTTGGTATCAAGAGCCAAGTTGATCATGATTTCGGAGCCTCCCCGTTGTGTTGCTAGCCTAGTTTTTGTTGTTTTTGTCCCTAATTCGAAAATTCCCCACAAAAATAGTCCCAATTTTTTTTGTGATTTGTTGGTGTGTTGAAATTTTGTTGGATTTGATCCGTGGATTTGCTTTGTTTTGAGTGGATCTAGCTTCCCCCCCATTCCCCACCTTTTCCATCCACAGATCCACTCGGATTCGACGAATTTCGACCCCTCATCATGAACACCACCAGCTCATCCCGTGCCCGATTTTCGCCCAGGCACGGGACGTCCACTCGCCACCGGACGTCCGATGACCGGATGACCGCTCACCACCGACGTCCGGAGTACCCTGACAAAACTGAATTTTTTTAGTTTAGTCACCACCACCGCCCCACATTTCCGCATACGCACTCCTACCACCTATACACCATCACCACTTCCGCATACCACCACCATTTCTTACCCATTTTACACTAAGACACGTGTTGCCACTTCGAGCTTTCAGAATTTGAGTTGCGGTTCCATATCCTTTTGTGTTTCGGCTATCTAGGTACGGTTCGACATCAACATCACTGCCGCTCATCTTTGCCACGGACGCATCATCAACAACGACCACCTCGACTACATCTTGGTATTTGTGCCACCCATTTGATCACCGTCATCCGTTCTTGCTTACAGACGAGGAACCAAAGAACGGTAACCTCACCTTGGTATTGGACATATAACTCTTGCCATTACATTGATAGCCATCATAGCCTTACTCTTTTGCGTGGCTTACCCATCGAGATTAGCCATTGAGTATTGCCGGCAACGAGACTTGTGCACATTAGTGATCATGCTTCCCATAGCATACATACATCATTATTGCATATCTTGGTATCATCTCTTGTGTCACAAGGTTGTCATCGCATACACAATTACTATCTTTGTTCATGAAGCATTGCATGAGAAAAGAGCTCAAACATCAAAGAGCCAAACAAGCTTTTAAGAAAAGGGGAAAGATAAGCAAAGAGCTTTTAAGCAAGAACCATAGCATCATACAACATTAAGATTGTCATATTAGATCATCTTGGATCATATCATAAAAACACCTTGCATAGAGCATACTTGGGATAGAAGTCGTTGCATTTTTGCTTAGTAGGTTGTGCACAAGTCTTTGTATCCCCCTATTGTGCAATCATGCTAGCGTCTCTCTAGTGTTGTGCAACACGAGCATTTTTGGTGGATTCCACATTTTGGCTCATCCTTGGTTTCCCAAACCCATTTATCTTTTTGCGTGTGTGTTTCCGTGTACATTATATTGCTTGGTCTACTTGTTCCATTGCAATCTTGCAAATCTTTTCCAACATTATTAAAGCTCACTTACAATTGCATCAAATTTTGTGCCACCATCCTAACCAAGCTCCACCATAAGATTTTACTTGTGTAGGTGTGATAAGCCGACAAGAATTGGTACCAATTGTGCTATTTCCTTGTCCACATTGGAGTGCTCATTGATCCACTTTCAACTTCGGTCAAGGTACATTTGGTATTCGTTCTTCTCTTTCTACCACTCACATTTTTATCTTGGAATGATGGATATGCCAAGTACTTCTACCAATCCACTCTTCATTGAGCACGGCGACGACATGAACTCTTACGTCACCAAGAGCCACCTCTTTGGTGCACAACGTGCTTTACATCAAGAGCAACAAGCAATGAGTGAACCCATTGACAACCTCGCCACCGACTTGCGACTCTCCGAGCAATGTACAAGGGACTATTCGACAACAAGCTCGACGATCACAAGCAAGAGAACGACGCAAGAATGGACGAGATTCACGCTTTGTTGCTCAACCACTCTTCTTCCACTTCGTCTTCATCTAGAAGGAGCCACTCAAGTTGACACTCCGACTTCACCCTCTCGGGCTCAAGTACACCGACATCGAACACTCTTCGACGTGCCGCGCGCAACGATCGTCAAGAAAGCCTCAATCCTCTACGCGACACCAACTCTCAAGAGCACCGACAACGTCTAACCCAAGAGGCTTTTGCGCTAGCACGAGCACGGTAACGACAACGACAACATGAAGATGAAGAGTGCACGTGTCTACACCAAGATGCGCAAGATGCCGAGGCACAGTGCCAAGAACAACAACTCCGTGAAGCTCAAGCACTTGCGGCGCAATGTGCCCTTCAAGATTAAAGTCACACCGCCGCCACACGTAATCGCCATCAGCGTGAACAAGAGGAAGCACTTCACGAAGAGGTTCAAGAAAGAAGATTTCAAGCTCGCGTGCATCGTCAAGTTCCTCAAGTTCCTCCTCGAGCTCGACAAGCTCCTCCACAAGCTCGCCAAGAACATCATGTTCATCAAGAGCATGAAGACAATGGAAATCCTCCACGACAAGAGAAACATGAGGTTGACAACCCTCATCACCAAGAGCAACACGAGTTGGACAATCATCAACAACATAGGCGTCATCATCCCCGACCCCAACACAATGAAGAGCAACGCTACGACAAGCTCAAGTTCACCATGCCCAAGTTCAACAAAAGCAACGATCCCGAAGAGTACCTTTCATGGGCATTGAAGGTTGACAAAATCTTCCATTTGCACAACTATGAAGAAGAGAAGAAGATCGCGATGGCATCCCTTGAGTTCCAAGACTATGTCCTCATTTGGTGGGAGCAAGTTATCGAGCGCCGAGAGGTAATAGGTGAACCACCCATCACTACTTGGGCACAAATGAAGGATGTCATGAGAGCATGCTTTGTGCCTACCTACTACAACCGCGACCTCTTCAAGAAACTCCAACTACTCAAGCAAGGAACCAAGAGCGTTGAAGAGTACTACAAGGAGATGGAGATTGCCATGATAAGAGCCAATGTCACAGAAGATGATGAGCAAACTATGGCACGTTTCTTGAATGGACTCAACCATCCTATCAAGAAGATCGCCGACTTCCAACCATACCCGAACCTCATCGAGCTAGTGCATCAAGCTACAAAAGCAGAATGTCAAGTGCAAGACGATTTCAAGTATGCCAAGTTCTCATCCAAGTCATATGGCTTCTCCAACACCCAAGCTTCGATGACTCCAACACCGTCTACCAAGCCTTCTACAAGGAATGTCGACAAGTCGAGTTCCAAGAAAGCTTCGTCAACTCCAAGTCATCCTCCTACTACAAGCAACTTCAAACCGGGAGCTTCATCATCATCCACTCCAACCAATGAGACCGTCAAGACGAGTTCCTTCAAATGCTTCACATGCGGAGGCCACGGCCACAAGTCCTATGAATGCACCGACAAGCGGACCATGATCCTCAACGACGACGGCACCTGCGACTCGATGAGTGAAGGAGAAATGGACGCTCTTGAGGAAGTCGCCATGCACCGGCAAGTGAACGATGAAGAGGAACAAGTCTTTTGCGATGAAGATTCAAGTCTCGCTCTTGTTGTCTCCAAGGTCTTGACTCTCCAACATCACCAAGAAGAAGACCAAAGATGCCACATATTCCAAACCAAGGCCGGCATCAACGGAAGATCCATCAAGGTCATCATCGATGGAGGGAGTTGTCATAACCTCGCAACTGAAGAACTTTGCTCTAAGGTCCAATTGCCCAAGATGAAGCACCCACATCCATACAAAGTCCAAAGGCTTAGCGACTCCGGCACTATCCAAGTCGAGCATCAAGTATAAGTCTCTTTCAAACTTGGCGCCTACGAGGACACCTTGGAGTGCGACGTCGTTCCAATGACCGTTTGCCACCTTCTCCTTGGACGCCCATGGAAATTTGATAGAGGAGTCATCCACAATTGTCAAACGAACCACTACATCTTCAAGATGAAGGGAAAGGAGTACATACTTCGTCCTATATCTCCAAGCCAAGTGGTCGCCGACAAGCAAGCCACCCATCATGGAGAGCATAGTGAGAGAGCGAGCCACCAAAAAGAGAGTGAGCGCCACAGGCCAAAACCAAGCGCCTCCATGATGAGCGAAAAGAAGAACTTAGTCCTATTTTCCACCAAAAGTGAGATAAGAGGAGTGTGTGAGAACCCATCTAGTGTGATACACTATGTCCTTTTGTGCAAGGACAATGAAACACAAGCTAATACCTCTCACACTCTTCCTCTAGTGTTGCCTTCTCTTTTGCAGGAATTTCACGATGTTTTCCCCGACGAGCTACCTCTGGGACTACCTCCACTATGAGGCATCGAGCACCGCATCGACCTCATCCCTGGAGCACAGCTTCCGAACAAAGCTCCCTACCACGTTAACCCCGAAGAAACCAAAGAAATACAAAGGCAAGTAAAGCATCTCATAGACCATGGACATGTGCGTGAAAGTTTGAGCCCTTGTGCCGTCCCAGTCATTCTCGTGCCAAAACGAGACGATAGCTTTAGCATGTGCTCCGATTGTAGACCTATCAATGCTATCACCGTTCGTTATAGGTATCCCATTCCACGCCTTGACGATATGCTTGATGAACTTAGTGGTGCCACTATCTTTTCAAAAATTGATCTTAAGAGTGGTTACTATCAAATCCGCATACAAGAGGGTGATGAATGGAAAACCGCTTTCAAAACCAAGTTTGGGTTGTATGAGTGGTTGGTCATGCCTATGGGTCTATCGGAAGCACCGGGTACTTTTATGCATCTTATGAATCATGTTTTTAGCCCTTACATTGTTGTGTTTGTTGTGGTCTATTTCGATGACATCCTTGTTTTTAGCAAGTCTCTCAAAGAACATGTCACCCATGTCCGAACCGTTTTACAAACTCTTCGAAAAGAGGATCTCTATGCTAATATGGAGGACGCCTTTTTGGCGTTGACAAGCTCGTTTTCTTGGGTTTTGTTGTATCTTCTAAGGGTGTTCATGTAGATGAGTCCAAGATCAATGCTATTAAGACATGGCCCCAACCAACCAACTTGCAACAAGTGCATAGGTTTCTTGGCCTTGCGGGTTTCTATCGTCGCTTTGTGAAAGATTTTAGCACCATTGCTTCGCCTTTGCATGCTTTGAGCAAGAAGAATGCGCCTTTTGTTTGGGGACCATCCCAATATACCGCTTTCAATGAGCCTAAGAATTTTCCTACTCATGCTCCCGTGCTTGCATTACCCAACTTTGACAAACCCTTTGAGATTCATTGTGATGCTAGCGGTAATGGCATAGGAGGTGTGTTAACGCAAGAGAAGCGCCCCATAGCTTACTTTAGTGAGAAACTCTCCGGAGCGTAACTCAATTACCCCATATATGACAAAGAGCTATATGCTTTAGTTCGCGTTTTGCATGAATGGGAACACTATCTTCGCCCTCATGAATTCATCATTCATACCGATCATGAAATGCTCAAGTATCTTAAGGGCCAAACCAAGTTGAACAAGCGTCATGCTAAACGGAGGGAATTTATTGAGTCTTTTCCTTATGTCATCAAGTACATTAAAGGTAAGGAAAACATTGTGGCGGATGCCCTTTCCCACATATGCATGCTTGTTACTCAACTTGAATTGGATGTCATTGGCTTTGAGCATATAAAAGACTTGTATGAGCATGATCCTACTTTTGCTACTCCTTATGCCAAGTGTTTGACGCACACCTCTTGGGGATGCTATTACATCAAAGATGGATATCTTATGAGAGCTAACAAGCTTTGCATCCACGAGTCTTCTCTTCGTTTGTTGCTTTTGCAGGAATCTCATGGAGGAGGTTTAATGGGACATTTTGGATGTGACAAGACTTTTGCCATGCTCTCCAAAAACTATTTTTGGCCCAAGATGTTTCGTGATGTTAACCGCTTCACCAACCGATGCTCTACATGTCGCAAAGCTAAGTCTGAAGCTCAATACCATGGCCTTTACATGCCTCTCCCAATTCCATATCAACCATGGGAAGACATTAGCATGGATTTCGTACTTGGATTGCCTAGGACTAGAAATGGAAAGGATTCGGTATTTGTCGTTATGGACCATTTCTCTAAGATGGCACATTTTATTCCTTGCAACAAGATAGACGATGCTTCACATGTTGCTAATCTGTTTTGTAGGGAAATATTGCGTCTACATGGAGTGCCAAAGACTATCGTCTCGGACCGCGACGTCAAGTTCCTTAGCTGCTTTTGGAAGACCCTATGCGCCAAGCTCGGAATCAAGCTACTCTTCTCCATGGCGTATCATCCACAAAACGATGGCCAAACAGAGGTGACCAACCGCACACTCTCCGCTCTACTTCGCTTACTCATCAAGAAGAACATCAAGGAGTGGGAGGAGTGCCTACCTATCGCTGAGTTCACCTACAACCGAGCAAAACACTCAACAACCGGAAAGTCCCCCATCGAGGTCGTCTACGGATTCAACCCATTGTCACCATTGGACATTCTTCCTCTTCCACTCCAAGAGCGCATCAATTTGGAAGCAAGTGCATGTGTGACTCATCTCAAGAAGGTGCATGAAGATACAAGACATACTATCGAGCACCAAATACAATGACTTGCGACCAAGCTCAACATCAACAAGCGCCCCATGGTCTTCAACATTGGTGATCTTGTGTGGCTACACCTTTGCAAGGACCGCTTTCCCCAAGAACGCAAGTCCAAACTTCGACCACGAGAGGACGGAACCTTCAAGGTGCTTGCACGCTATAACGACAATGCTTACAAGATCGACCTCCCCCATGACAAGTACAACCTGGGCGATATATTCAATGTCAAGGATCTCTCTCCCTTCCATGGTGATGAAGAATTTGATCCGAGGACGGATCTTCCCCAAGGGAGGGGAGATGACGCGCAGCATCCCAAGTTCATGCCCATGGACCTACCATCGCCTCACCAAGTGCCTAGCGGACCCATGACACAAGCACGTGCAAGAGCTCTCGAAACCGAGGTGACATCTCTCCTCTCACACTACACATGAGACATGGCTACTACATCAAATGGAGACATTGTGCATACTCAGGTATCTAGGAGTTGGCCATGAAGAAGCTAAGGAGCAAGGAGAAGAAGAAGAGGAAGATGGACGTGAAGATGGAGAAGAAGGAAAGCTGGAGAAGAAGTCCCAACCACCGTACGACCGGCCGGGACCGGACATCCGGAGCCTGAAGCCCCAGCCGAGCTACAGCGAGCGGACGTCCGGCCTAGACCGGACGACCGGCGACACCGAACCCGAGCCAAACGAGCGGATGTCCGACGCCACTGGACGTCCGGTGACCAGACGACTGACCCCTTCCGGAAATCCGCAACTTCCACATCCGAGCCAGAACCAGCGGACGACCGGCTTCTATGGGACGTCCGGCCGCCCGTGAGCCATCGGACGACCGGTCCCCAGTGGACGTCCGGTACCTGTCTGTGCGCAGGATTCGGACCCGAGGTCCATGTACCCTCCACCTCACCCCCTTTTGCACTAAGACTATAAATAGACCTCCTATTCATCCTAGCTAGGGTTAGCAAAGTTTTAGTTCATATTTCGTGTGAGAGCTTTGCTCATCCACTTGGTTACCTTCTCCTCGGAGATAGCGCCTCCTTGGAGAAGATCCCCCAAGCGGTTTCAAGACCCCTTTACGGGAAGAACCTCAAGACCTACACACGGAGAAGACCGGCTACCTTTTGTATCGTCCCGAGTTGATCGTGTACCGTGTGATCTCCTATGTACTCAAGGATCTAGCACATGTGTGACTATTTCTTGTTGGTTTAGTGTTTCTCTTGTGTTTCCCCGTATTTTCCCTCGTATCCATCCTCGTGTTCTTCGTGTTCTTCGCAGGATCCGCTCCTTTCATGAAAGATCGGCCGATTAGGGTTCCTGCCCTACATCACTTCATAATCCTTGTTACCCCTCTGATGATGCGTGAGTAGTTTACCACAGTCCTACGGGTCCTTAGCTAGTAGCTAGATGGATTCTTCTCTCCTTTTGATCTTCAATATAGTGTTCTCCTCAATGTTCTTGGAGATCTATTTGATGTAATGACTTTTTGCGGTGTGTTTTTTGGGATCTGATGAATTATGGGTTTATGATCAGTTTTATCCATGAATATTATTTGAGTCTTTGTTGAACTATTTTATGCATGATTTTTACAGCCTTACATTTCTTCTCAAAATTTTGGTTTGGTTTGGCCAACTAGATTGATTTTTCTTGCCATGGGAAGAGGTGCTTTGTGATGGGTTCGATCTTGCGGTGCTTAATCTCAGTGACAGAAATATACATGAAACACATGTATCGTTGCTATTAAGGATAAAAATATGGGGTCTATTCCTACATGGATAGATCTTGTCTACATCATGTCACGTTCTTATTGCATTACTCCATTTTTCCATGAACTTGATACACTAGATGCATGCTGGATAGCGGTCAAAGTGTGGAGTAAGAGTAGTAGATGCAGAATCATTTTGGTCTACTAATCTTGGACGTGGTTTCCATATACATGATCATTGCCTTGGATATCATCATGATTATTCACTTTTCTATCAATTGCCCAACAATTACCCACCGTATGCTATTTTCTCGAGAGAAGCCCCTAGTGAAAACTATGGCCTCGGGTCTATTTTCCTATCATATAAAACCAAAAATACCTTGCTGCGATTTTTCTTTATTTATTTTATTTTGCGTTTTATTTAGATCTATTTATCAAATCTCATACAATTTAATAGATCTCAATACCGAGGAGGGATTGACAACCCCTCTTACGCGTTGGGTTGCATGTTTTTGTCATTTGTGTGCATGTGTTGTTTACATAGCGTTGCTTGATTCTCCTACTGGATTGACACTGGTACGCGTCGGTGATATACAAATGGTTTTTAACCCCTTTCCACGACGGCATTTGGAACCGTCGCCTAGTGAGTAATGGCGATAGGTAGGTTGATAGAGGCGAAGGTGTCCCGATGTTTCAATGAGATAGATACCGTTTTCTGTGGGACTGGACTTTGACGATCCGACTACAAACGTGCTAAGACGTCGCGCTTTAGCAATCGCTAAACCAAATTCTGAGGGTTATTGACCACACCGGAGCACGATCAACCTGATCACGAGGGTCTATTTCCTGCGAGCAAACGAAGAACAAGCAAGAAACTGAGATTGCAATCTAGATATTGTGAATAAAAGAGTAAAGCTTTATTAATGAAGGTGGGGTTCTCTGACGTCTTGGTCTGGTCGTTGGACACAAACGAAGTACGCGAAGTTGCAGCTATGGCGAACTTTTTATCTAAAAAAAAACCAAAGTATAAACGACGCCCTAAGGGCTGTATATATGGAGGAAGAGGTGGGAATTTCATGGCCCTTGGAGGAGGGGTCCGAAACCAACCCTAACTCTTGTTTCCCCACACATACGGACTCTAAAAACAGCCTATACTTAAGTATTTCGAAAATACATGGGCCTGGCCCAATAATAAGGTGACGCATCACCTAGAATAGCCTCTGGACGAAATTTATGAAGTGGCATCTTATATATTTCATCCAAGGCTTCATGCACTCCTTATGGTGGCTTCAAAGTCCTGAAATCATCACTTGTAACTCCGTTCTTGATCCCCTTGCGCATGCCATCATCTCCATGCTTGGTCTTGCTCCAGCGTTCATCCCTCTTATCCATGCCAGGCCCTTCATTTGTAAGCAAAACAAATGTATCCAATTTAGGCAGCATCATATTCTCATGAAAATTAGAATCATTACCAAGAAACAAAAGTACCTGGTAATTCAATTGGCGTGCACGAGCTCTAGTAATTGGTCAAGTATGTATAGCAGTAGGTGATGTAGGGTAGAACCCTAGTGGCCCGATCTTTCACGAAAGGAGCGGATCCCGCGAAGAATGCGAAGAACACGAGGAGGGAAACGAGGGGAAAATCATGAGGGGAACACAAGAGAACACTCAAACCAACAAGTATGATCACACATGTGCTAGATCCTCGAAACACGAAGAGAGATACAAGATCCAAAGTCAACAACGGACGATACAAGAGGTAACCGGTTCTTCTCCGTGAGGAGGTCTTGAATCCACAAGGGGATCTTCCCGTGAGGGGTCTTGAATCCAAGGTGGATCTTCTCTGTAGAGGGGCCGAGGTCTCTCTCATGGAGTAGATCCGATATGGATGAGCGAAGCTCTATCTCTCAAATGAGCTATCACAACGCTAACCCTAGAAAGTTGGACGAGGTGGAGTATATATAGTCTAGGGGGGAGAAGGGGTACACGGGCCTCGGCCCTTCACTGTGCGCAGACAGGGGAGGCCGGATGTCCGGGCTTTCAGGCGATGCCGGATGTCCGGGCTGGGGAGGCCGGATGTCCGGACTGGAGTGGTGGCACCTGTTGCTCTCGGGTTCGGAGGGGCCGGATTTCCGGGCTAGGAGCCAGACGTCCGGGGGCTTGGGAACGGCCGGATGTCCGGGTTGGTGAGGCCGGATGTCCGGGGCCTGGGAGCTGTTCTTCGTCTTCTTCCGTCGCCGCTTCCATGCTTTCCTCGCAGATGGTGTAGTTGTTCCTTGGCGCTTGCACTCCTCCTCAACATCCGTGAAGCTCCGACAATACCTATGCATGCACACGGGAGAAGTGTCAAGTAGTATACCATCCTCGAAGGGGTCAAGTGAGCACGTGTAAAGGAGATGATTCACCTTTATGTATTTGAAGTAGATGTCACACGTGTCACTTGCCAAATGGACTCTTGACATGGTGATGCCCATAGGATGCTCCGCATCATCTCCCCTCCCTTGGGAAAGATCCGACCTTGGATCGAAATCCAAATCACCATGGGAAAGAGATGGCGTCGCCTTGTAGGAGTGGTCGATCACCAAGTTCTCGTCATCTTGAAGCTCGAAATGGGCACTCTCCAATGGCGCACCATCTTGGGATTCCTTCAAAAGTAGCAAAGACAAGAAACACTTGGAAAAACAAATGTGGTTAGCGTTAGTGCAAAACCAAGCATTCAAGAGGTGATTCACCAAACAAGTGTCGTCATCATGCAAAGCATATGGTTTGACAAAGGATTGTGACATGGCATATAAGCATATAAATTGAGCACAATCAAAGATATCATGGGGACAAGCATGTAAATGTGAGGTAGTGATGCTAATATGTGTAACAAGAGAATAAGCATCCACCTCAAGATCATAGCAAGCATTCACAAATTTCTCAATGAAAGGTCTATGGTAGGCATAGGAATCATTCACAACACCAAATAAAATGAAGTGTCTAAACACATGGATCAAGTGCAAGACAATCCAAGCATAATGTGCATGGGGTGTATTGAATATCATGCGGCACTCAACACAATAGAAAGAGCAATTGTTCATCATGTGTGAGGCAAGCAAGGCAAGCATGTAGTAATCAATGGGACATGGCATATGTGAAGTGATGACATTGTTGCAACCAAACATGTGATAGGAGCAAGTAATCCAAGAATTGGATGCAACACACAGGCCATATATATCATGATGCATGGAATTGTGAAAATCAGAAGTGGAAGCAAGATCTCTAACATGTGCGCAAGAAAGGGGTCCAAGATGACAAATAAGTCGCATGGTGCAAGCAACACAAGTAGTATGATCCACAATATGCATGCTCATGGTTTGGGGGTTCTCAAAAGAGAAGGATATCACCTTGAAAGCATGTTCTTGTGCGTCATTCACAATGCTGAAGTACAAGCAAGTGCGATGTAGAATCGTCGTGGTAGAAGGTGGTTCACTCTCAAGAGCTCGGATTGTCAACTCACGTGACATGGAAGTTGACACGAAGTGCATGTATCCTACACATGCACACAACAAAAGAAAGAACATATGCGCATGGTAGATAAACACATCATCCATCATGATGGTTCTCTTCTCTTGCACATAACCATTAGAAGCACAAGTGCGTGAAGAATATGATGCAACAATGGCAATATTCATGGCACTAGGTATATGGTGCAAAGAGGTAAGACAAGCATGCTTCATAAGGAATATGTCAAAATCTCCAAATATATGTGAGAATGCTATGGGGGCAAACTCATTATCAAGACTAAATGCATAATTTCACTCAATACATGGCAAATCATCTAGCATGAGAGAGGCAACAAATGGAGAGATATGACAAGAAGCAATAACAATCATGTCGTGCAAACTAGTGGAGCAAAGATGCAACACACTAGAGGAAATCATGGCAATGATGTCATGTGAGTAAATAATAGGCATAGGCAATGCACATGACATATCGCAAGCACGAACACAAAGCAAGATCATAGTATAATCATAGGCATGGGGCACAAAGCAAACATGGCAATAATAAGTGATATCTCCACCAAGCTTGCAAATACACATAGAAGTATTAGAATCAATCATCATGTGTAATGCAAATCATGGGTCACAAATGCATGGCAAAGGCATAGGAATGAGCATATCATGCAAAGTGAACATGGAAAGATTGGCATATAATATGTAATGGACAGTAACCCATAGCCAAGTGAGGGCCAAGTAGAAGAAATGCGCGAAGTATTTGCGCTAAGAGAGCGGTGGGAAAGGCAATCCATGGGATTCCAAGTCATCATTGCTCTCTAGAGCTCGTTTTGTCAACTCGTGGGATTGCGAGGTTGACAAGTATTCAAGGGTACCTACACAAAAGAAACACAAACGAAAGAAATTGTGCGTGTGAAATGTACACATCATCCATCATGATGTGTATGTGCATGTGTGAGTTAGCACAAGATAAACATCGCTCAAAGAAATTTGATGCATGGTATAACAACATGTCATCCATCATGAAAGAATAGTTGTTATGTATAACACGATGGGGATGCAAATTGAGCATACAAGTATAGCAAGTGTGTGGCACAACAATAGCATTTTTATTCATGGGGAGCATATGGTGCACACAAGTATTGGGATCATGCAATGAAAGGGATGAATCAAAATCTCCTAAAATGTATGAGGAAACTATGGGGGTCTCCTCATGAGCAATATTGGAAACATCATATGGAGAAAATGGACAACATCCAAAACAATGCATATCCGAAGCTAGGTGGTCATGGCATGGCATATGCGATAAAGGATGCAAAGGGGGCATATCGATACCATCACAAGAAAAACAAATGCGAATAACCATGGGCTTGTCATCTATGCCATATGTGCAAATTGGGTTTATTTGCATGGCATATGCATAGTCACTAAGATGAGATTGCAAATATGACATATGATTGATCTCATGCATAGCATATGACAAGTCAAGAGGATTGTCAAACATTATGTGACCAAGAGAATTAGCACAAGAAATCCTATGTAACATGGCATCACAACTAATAGACTCCACATGGAAATCATCATACTCATCATAAATGGGTAAATCATCGCATTGGGAAGTCACACTAGCATGAAGCATGGAAATAGGTTGATCAACATCATGCAAGCAATCAATGTCAAGAATGTCCACTAGTGGGACTAGAGCATCACCGTCACCTATGTTACCGTTTTCATTCCACTCAAGTGATGTAGGTGAGGTGGGAAAGACCAAATGGTCGTCATCTTCATCTTGATGGAACCATGTGGGGGTGCATCATATTCCACCATGGCCATCGTCTTGTCCAAGGGTAGGACGAAGTTGTCGAGAATCGACGCGTCATCATATAAGGGACCTAGCACCAAATGAGAAGACACAATAGAGGTAGAGGTTAAGTCGTTAGAAATCAAAGTGGCCTCACATGCCCTATCAACTATCTCACTCTCTCTATGTGGTGGTTCACTCACTCCCTCAATGTAGGTGCACTCAATCTCACATATGGTGGAGTCACTCATCTCACTCAAGTGGTGGGGGTTGTGGCTCTCCTCACATGGGAATTGTGGTAACACATCATATATGGGGCTAGTGGTGAAGTCACTCTCACTCTCAATATGGTGGCAAAAGTCACTCAAGTCATCATACGTCGCCATGGTCGAAGGGAAAATCCCATGCTCAACCATCTCGTTGTCGTCATCGTGGATGAAGGCCGAAGATGGCACATCATCACTCTCGCCTCCTAAGATGGAAGCATCATCCTTGCTCGCCACCTTGTCGCTCGCCTCCAAAGCATGGTCCTTGAGGGTCTCCGTAGATGTACTCGTTGCCGCACCGTCTTGAAAAAGAGTCATGGAGGACTCGGCATCATCAATACCACAAAGAGGGATGGTGGTGAAGTCGAACTTGGGAGCATCGTCTTGGAGCTCGTCGGGCTTGGACATCTTGGTGGTACTAGCCTCATGCTCGTTCTATGGAGCTTGGTCGTCGCGAAGTGAGCTTGGGGTAGAGAAGCTTTGGCCTTCATGAGTTCTTGTGCCGCCTTGAGAGCACCAATGTAGTTGTCGTCGAGGGACTTGTAGTTCTCGAGGAAGAACGTCTTAGAGATGTCATTGTGCAATCCCATCATGAAGTGGAACTTCATCGAAATGGGGTCGTCCACGCCGGCTCGTCGCAAGGCAATCTTCATCTCCTTGAAGTACTCGTCGATGGACTTGGATCCTTGGATGGTGTTCTCCAATTGGCATTGAAGTAGTTCTATGTAGGTTGGAGCCACGAACTCATGCCGCAAAGCTCTCTTCGTCTTGGGCCAACTCATGTCGTAGGTCTCCGAAGGTGCGTGAAGCCACCATGTGGACGCGTAGTCGTGGAAGTTCCTTGTGGTGCACTTCACTTGATCTTCCGGAGGAACTTGATGTAGCTTGAGGTAGTCGTCCATCAAACGCTCCCACTCGAGATACTCCTCGGGTTCTAGAGTCCCATAGAAAGGAATCTCATGGTCGATGTCGAGGTCATAGTAGCTCGTGGAAGTCACGGACTTGAGCTTGGGGAGCTTCTCTTGAAGTGCTTGTGGGCGAAGATGCCGTATGTCTGTACGCGAAGATGCCTTGAAGTCGCTTGGTGAAGATGCCAAGGGAGATGGTGAAGTCATTGAGCGGTTGTTGGTGTTGAGCTCTTGACCATCACGTTCGTGGTGGTGATGGTGTCGATGCCGATGTGACCTTGCCGGATATGGTAGCTCGGAGGCTTGTTCTCTTGAGAGTCTTCTCGAAGATGAGGAAGACCGCTTGTAGGACTTGATGAGGGCTTTGATCTCCTCCATTTGAGCTTGCATCTTGGCGTCGTTGGAGTTATTCGTGGCATCGAACTCGTCGTTGTTGTTGTAGACCGAAGATGAAATGCCTTGCTTATCCATCACTCCAATACAAAAATGTGAGTGGTAGAAAGAGAAGAACTAATATCAAATGTACCTTGACTGAAGTTGAAAGTGGATCAATGATCACTCCAATGTGGACAAGGAAATAACACAATTGGTACCAATTCTTGTCGGTTTCTCACACCTACACAAGTAAGGCTTATGGTGGAGCTCGGTGAGGATAGTGGCACAAAAATTTAATGCAAAATGTCAGCAAGAGTCAATAATGTTGAAAAAGATTCACAAATTCGCAAGTGAAACAAGTAGACCAATAGCAATATGTGGCACACGGAAACACACACACGGATAGATAAATGGGGTCGTGCAACCAAGGATGAGCTCAAAATGTGGAATCCACGGAAAATGCTCGTGTTGCACAACTCAAGAGAGACGCTAGCACGATTTCTCTATAGGCGGATACGACACTTGTGCACAACCTAGAAGATGCAAAATAGATAAACTTTCTATCCCAAGTATGCTATGTGTATGATGTTCCTATGGTATGATCCAAGATGATCGGATATGACAATGTGGTATGATGCTATGGCTATTGCTTACAAGCTTCTTTGCTCTTTCTCTTTTGCTTAAAAGCTTATTCTCCTTTCTTTTTTTTGTATGGCCACTATGCGAAATGCACAAACCAAGATAGCAATTGGGTATATACGGGAACAATCTTGTGACACAAGGGATGATATGATACCAATATGATATGGTATGTTTGCAATGTATGGTGTAGATCACTAATGTGCACAAGTAACATTGCCGGCAATACTCAAAGGCTAGTTTCGATAGGTAAGTAACGCAAAATGGGCTAGGGGTTAACAATGCAATGGCAAGGGAATGTACATTGGAGGGATACCACGATACCAAGATGATATGGAGGTTACCGTCCGTGTCGATGATGAGTGGCGGTGATCTTGATGGAGATACCAAGATGATGGAGACTCGTCCCTAAGTAGCCGAAACACCTTAGGAAACGGAAAACCCGTGAACTCAAAATCTCAAACGTCAAATGTCAAAATGGTGGTAGTGGGGTGTGATGGTGGTTGCGGAAGCTCAATGGGTTTTGCGAGTAGGCAATGCGAAAGTGGAGGGTAAGGTGGTGTACTATACACGGTTTCGGCGTTGAAAGCACGGTCCCTAAGTAGCCGAAACACCTTAGGAGACACAACTCACAACACAAACAAAATTGGGTTAAGTTGGGGTTGTGGAAGTGTATGGTGGTCAAGCCTATGCAGAAGTTATGGTGGTGTTGGTTGATGATGAAGAAGCAACCGTCCCTAAGTAGCCTAAACACCTTAGGAGACTCAAATCACTCCTCAAGCAACCACTAATGCGATGGGGAACAAAATTGGTTAGGTTGCGGAAGTCAGTGGTGGTTATGCGGAGGTTGTGGTGGAAGCCCTAGGCAAAGATGCCAAAGTTCCAAAAAATTTATGGAGTCAAATGATGATGGTAGTATTTTTGTGGGAAGGGGGATGTCAAGAGCTTTTCAACGAGCTAAAGAACGTCAAAAACGGACTCCGGATGAATTAGTTATGGATAAAACGGTGAAACGGGGGAGGCTGAAATCCCAGGGGCCGGACATCCAGGGGTGGGGCCGGATATCCGGGGGCTGATGTCCAGAACTGTGCGGGTTTTATGCTCCAGGAGCCGGATGTCCGGCCCGACGATTCCAGATCTCGATTGGGACAGAAATTTTTGAATTGGGGACGGAAATTGATGATTTTAGGGGGCAAAATTTGATGGGATTTCGTGGATGGAAAGTGGGGACACTTGGGGATATGCTAGATCCACTCGAAACCAAGCAAATCCATGGATCAAATCCAACAAAACTTCGTCAAACTAACAAATCACAAAAAAAATTGGGGCTATTTTTGGTGGGGATTTTCAAAATTGGGGAAGAACACAACAAAATTAGGCTAGAAAACAAAGAGGGGAGGCTCCGAAATCGTGATCAACGTGGCTCATGATACCAAGATGGTATCATGAGACAAGCTGGCTCTAATACCAAGATGATGTAGGGTAGAACACTAGTGGCCCGATCTTTCATGAAAGGAGCGGATCCCGCGAAGAACACGAAGAACACGAGGAGGGAAATGAGGGGAAAATCACGAGGGGAACACAAGAGAACACTCAAACCAACAAGTATGATCACGCATGTGCTAGATCCTTGAAACACAAAGAGAGATACAAGATCCAAAGTCAACAACGGATGATACAATAGGTAACCGGTTCTTCTCCGTGAGGAGGTCTTGAATCCACAAGGGGATCTTCCCGTGAGGGGTCTTGAATCCAAGGTGGATCTTCTCCGTAGAGGGTTCGCGGTCTCTCTTGTGGAGTAGATCCGATATGGATGAGCGAAGCTCTATCTCTCAAATGAGCTATCACAACGCTAACCCTAGAAAGTTGGACGAGGTGGAGTATATATAGTCTAGTGGGAGAAGGGGTACACGGGCCTCGGCCCTTCATTGTGCGCAGACAGGGGAGGCCGGATGTCCGGGCTGGGGAGGCCGGATGTCCGGGCTGGAGTGGTGGCACTTGTTGCTCTCGGGTTCGGAGGGGCCGGATTTTCGGGCTGGGAGCCGGATGTCCGAGGGCTCGGGAACGGCCAGATGTCCGGGCTGGCGAGGCCGGATGTCCGGGGCCTGGGAGCTGTTCTCCGTCTTCTTCCGTCGCCACTTCCATGCTTCCCTCGCAGATGGTGTAGTTGTTCCTTGGCGCTTGCACTGCTCCTCAACATCCGTGAAGCTCCGACAATACCTATGCATGCACACGGGACAAGTTTCAAGTAGTATACCATCCTCGAAGGGGTCAAGTGAGCATGTGTAAAGGAGATGATTCACCTTTATGTATGTGAAGTAGATGTCGCACGTGTCACTTGCCAAACGGACTCTTGACATGGTGATGCCCATAGGATGCTCCGCATCAGTAGGGGCTGTGGATGTAACAATGGTATTGATGTCCTCATCATCCTCCCCTTCTTGAAATGAAGTCGTCCTCGACAGAAGCTCATCTTCCTCACCCAAATAAGGCTTCAAATCTGCAATGTTAAAAGTGGGACTAACCCCAAAATCTGCAGGTAGCTCAAGTTTATATGCATTACCATTTATTTTCTCTAACACCTTAAAAGGACCATCACCACATGGCATTAGCTTTGATTTGCGCAAATTAGGAAATCTATCCTTACACAAATGTAACCAAACAAGACCTCCAGGTGCAAAAACAACATGTTTTCTACCCTTATCTCCAGCAAGTTTATATTTAGCATCCATACGCTCAATGTTTTCCTTAGTTAACTCATGCATTTTTAAAATCAATTCAACACGTTCTTTAGCATCAAAATTAACCTTCTCCGAAGATGGAAGAGGCAACAAATCAATAGGTGCACGAGGTAGGAAACCATACACAATTTCAAAAGGGCACATCTTAGTAGTAGAATGCAATGAACGATTATAAGAAAATTCAATATGAGGCAAGCATTCTTCCCACATTTTCTTATTATTCTTCAAAACAACCCTAAGCATACTAGACAATGTTCTATAGACTACTTCAGTTTGTCCATCAGTTTGGGGGTGACAAGTAGTACTAAAAAGCAGTTTAGTCCGAACTTAGCCCATAAACATCTCCAAAAGTGGCTAAGAAATTTAGTATCACGATCTGAAACAATAGTATTTGGCACACCATGCAAGCAAATAATTTCACGAAAGAACAAATCAGCAACATTAACAACATCATCGCTTTTATGACATGGTATAAAGTGTGCCATTTTCGAAAATCTATCCACGACAACAAATATGCTATTCCTCCCTTCTTTATTCGAGGTAAACCTAAAACAAAGTCCATAGATATTTCCTCCGAAGGAACACTAGGTACATGCAAAGGCATATATAAACCATAAGCATTGAGTCGTGACTTAGCTTTTTGACATGTAGTGCAGCGAGCAACAAAACGCTCAAAATCCCGTCTCATCTTTGGCCAAAAGAAATGTGTAGCAAGTATGTCCTCTGTCTTCATCGT
This sequence comes from Triticum urartu, assembly GCF_003073215.2. Classification (NCBI taxonomy): domain Eukaryota; kingdom Viridiplantae; phylum Streptophyta; class Magnoliopsida; order Poales; family Poaceae; genus Triticum; species Triticum urartu. The sequence continues at coordinate 360,211,145 of NC_053027.1, read as the reverse complement.
GCCAAAGTGTCCCATTAATCCTCCTCCATGCGCCTCCTGCAACAACAAAAGACGAACGGAGTGAAAGTGCGTTATATCGACTAGAGGGGCGGTGGGTGAATAGGCGATTTTTATGAAATTCTTCACTGAGGAATTTGCCGGTGAGGAAATTCCTTAGCGAAGAACTACTAGCAGCGGAATAAGTACTCAAAAGTAAACATAATAGAATACAAGCATGGTCATCATGATGAAATGAAGACAGGCACAGAGTACAGGTAGCGTAAGCACAGGATGAAGACAAACAGACTGAAGAAATTGAGCTGAGGAAATTGATAAAGTCTTCAGTCAAAGTATTCAAACACAGATATGAACAAGCACACAACACAGTTATGAGGAAATGAAAGAGGTGAGGAAATAGAACCAGTAAGCCTGGTGAAGACAATGATTTGGTAGACTAGTTCCAACTGCTGTCTCAGTTGTACGTCTGGTTGGATCGGCTGAGTATTTAAACTCGAGGACACACAGTCCCGGACACCCAGTCCTGAACACACAGTTGAGGACACCCAGTCCTCACCGTATTCTCCTTGAACTAAGGTCACACAGACCTCGTCCAATCACTCGTGGTAAGTCTTCAGGTGACTTCCGAACCTTCACAAACTTGGTCACTCGGCGATCCACAATTCCTCTTGGATGCTCTAGACCATGACGCCTAACTGTCCGGAAGAAGCACAGTCTTCAAAGGTAACAAGCGTCGGATCCACGCAGGATCAATCTCTTCAGTGATGATCAATCACTTGGGGTTTGTAGGTGTTTGGGTTTGGGTTTTTCCACACTTGATGATTTTCGCTCAAAGTCCTCAGAGGATGGGTTGCTCTCAAATGACAAGTGTCAGTTTCTCTCGGAGCAGCCAACCAGCTAGTGGTTGTAGGGGGCGGCTATTTATATCCTAGGGAGCAGCCCGACATGATAAGACATAAATGCCCTTCAATGATATGACCGTTAGATGGATAGGTATTTTGGGACAGCTGGCGCATTGCACAACAACGGTCGGAATTTTGAGTAGCAAAATCCTCAGGGCTATCATGTTCCTCACTGTGTAGGAAATCCGCACTGGCGAATTCCTAACTCCTCAGTCAGAACAAATTCCTCAGAGACCAGAAGAACTTCGTCTCTGTCGCTGAAGAATATGACTGGACTGTATGATATTTCCAATGGCTTCACTCGAAGGGATTGGTAGGTGTAGGATTTTGAGTTGAGCATCACATGGAAATTTTTCCTGAGTATTTCCTCGACCCCCTTTAACAGTATGGTGTTTCCTATGACTCAAGAAAGAGAAAATGAAACTACGAAAACAAAAGTCTTCACGCTTCATCTTCCTCGAATGAATACCAAGTCTTCAAGGTCACACCAATTTCTTCACTTTCAAAGTCTTCAGAAAGTCTTCAGAAATCCAAAGTCTTCAGTCGAAGAACTTCATTTTTAGGGGTCTACTTTCTCTGTAAATATCAAACTTCTCATAGACTTATAGACCTGTGTAAACTCACAAACGCATTAGTCCCTTAACCTATAAGTCTCCAATACACCAAAATCACTAAGGGGCACTAGATGCACTTACATGGAGCTAGCTGGAATGCATAGCTTGTTAGCACGGAACACAAATCCATCATTAACGACAAACTTGTTCCACGTTCTTCCTTCTTTACAATTATGCATTACATCTTTAAAATCAGTATCATGCACATATTGATCTTTGATGGTCTCCAAACCAAATAATTGGAAGTCAAGTTGTGAAAGCATAGTATAGTGACGAGACAATGCATCAGCAATAACATTTTCTTTACCCTTCTTGTGTTTAATGACATAAGGAAAAGTCTCAATGAATTCAGCCCATTTAGCATGTCTACGATTCAGTTTAGCTTGACTTTTAATATGTTTCAACGATTCATGTTCAAAATGTATAACAAATTCTTTGGGCCATAAATAATGTTGCCATGTTTCTAAAGTCCGAACAAGAGCATATAATTCTTTATCATAAGTAGAATAATTCAGACAAGGCCCACTCAATTTTTTAGAAAAGCAACAGGTTTGCCATCTTGTAATAACACAGCTCCTAATCCAATTCCACTAGCATCACACTCAAGCTCAAAAGTCTTATTAAAATCAGGAAGTTGGATTAAAGGAGCATGTGTCAACTTATCTTTCAATACCGTGAAGGCTTCTTCCTGTGCGGTAGCCCAAAGAAAAGGTACATCTGATAACCCACAAGTATAGGGGATCGCAACAGTTTTCGACAAGTAAGAGTGTCGAACCCAACGAGGAGCTAAAGGTAGAACAAATATTCCCTCAAGTTCTATCGACCACCGATACAACTCTACGCACGCTTGACGTTCGCTTTACCTAGAACAAGTATGAAACTAGAAGTACTTTGTAGGTGTTGTTGGATAGGTTTGAAAGATAATAAAGAGTACATAAATAAAAATTAGGAGCTGTTTAGATAAAGAAACAATAAAGTAAATATATAGAGTGTGGAAAAGTGGTGGTAGGAGTTGTGAAATTGCCCCTTAAGCAATTGACTACTTTACCAGACCGATAGCAAGTATTATGTGGGAGAGGCCACTGCTAGCATGTCATCCCTGACATGGAATTCTATGCACTTATGATTGGAACTATTAGCAAGCATCCACAACTACTAATGTTCATTAAGGTAAAACCCAACCATAGGATTAAGGTATATTGGTCCCCCTTCAATCCCGTATGCATCAATTTCTATGCTAGGTTGAAGCTTCTGTCACTCTTGCCCTCCAATACATAGTCCTATCAACATACAACTAACCCTAGGGTGTGATCCACGCGCGCAATCATATGATGGGCACCAAAGGACAGCAACATAACCACAAGCAAATTAAATCAATCATAGCAATTCATCAACCACCGATAGGACAACGAAAATCTACTTAGACATCATAGGATGGCAACACATCATTGAATAATAATATGAAGCGTAAAGCACCATGTTCAAGTCGAGGGTACAGCGGCTTGCGGGAGAGTGGACCGCTCTAGATAGAGGGGGGAAGGTGATGGAGATTTTGGTGAAGATGGCGGAGGTGTTTGTGTAGATCGCGGTGATGATGACGGCCCCCGGTGGCACTCCAGTGCCACCGGAAGCGAGGGGGAGAGAGCCCCCCCTCCTTCTTCTTCTTCCTTGACCTCCTCCCTAGATGGGAGAAGGGTTTCCCCTCTGGTCCATGGCCTCCATGGCACGGGAGGGGCGAGAGCCCCTCCGAGATTGGATCTGTCTCTCTGTCTCTCTTTGTTTCTGCGTTCTCAGATTCTTCCCTTTCACCGTTTCTTATATTCCCGGAGATCCGTAACTCCGATTGGACTGAAATTCTAACATGATCTCTATCCGGAAATTAGCTTTCTTGCGGCGGAAGAAGGGCTCCAACCGCCTTACGGGGTGTCCATGAGGGTCAGGGGCGCACCCCCTACCTCATGGGCCCCTCGAGCATCGTCTTGCGTGGATTCTTCTTCCCAAAAATCATATATATTTCAAAAAAAATCTCCGTCAGTTTTTATTCTGTTTGGACTCCGTTTGATATGAATATTCTGCGAAACAAAAAACATGCAACAAACAGGAACTGGCACTGGGCACTGGATCAATATGTTAGTCCCAAAAATAGTATAAAAAGTTGCCAATATGAAAGTTGTAGAATATTGGCATGGAACAATCAAAAATTATAGATACGGCGGAGACGTATCAGCATCCCCAAGCTTAATTCCTGCTCGTCCTCGAGTAGGTAAATGATAAAAAAGATAATTTTTGATGTGGAATGCTACCTAGCATAATCTTGATCATATGTCTAATCATGGCATGAATATTAAGACACGAGTGATTCAAAGCAATAATCTATCCTTTGACATAAAAATAATAATACTTCAAGCATACCAACCAAGCAATTATGTCTTATTGAAATAACATAGCCAAAGAAAGCTCATCCCTACAAAATCATATAGTCTGGTTATGCTCCATCTTCACCACACAAAATATTCACATCATGCACAACCCCGGTGACAAGCCAAGCAATTGTTTCATACTTTTGACGTTCTCAAACCTTTTCAACTTTCACGCAATACGTGAGCGTGAGCCATGGACATGGCACTATAGGTGGAATAGAATATGATGGTGGAGACGACAAAAAGGAGAAGATAGTCTCACATCAACTAGGCGTATCAACGGGCTATGGAGATGCCCATCAATAGATATCAATGTGAGTGAGTAGGGATTGCCATGCAACGGATGCACTAGAGCTATAAGTGTATGAAAGCTCAAAAAGAAACTAAGTGGGTGTGCATCCAACTCGCTTGCCCACGAAGACCTAGGGCATTTTGAGGAAGCCCATCAAAGGAATATACAAGCCAAGTTCTATAATGAAAGATTCCCACTAGTATATGAAAGTGATAACTCAAGAGACTCTCTATATGAAGAACATGGTGCTACTTTGAAGCACAAGTGTGGAAAAAGGAATAGTAGCATTGCCCCTTCTTTTTTTATTTTTATTTGGCCTTTATTTTTTTATTTGGCCTTTCTTTTTTATTTGGCCTTTTTTGGAACAATGCTCTATTGAATGATGATCATCACACTTCTATTTACTTACAACTCAAGAATTACAACTCGATACTTAGAACAAGATATGACTCTATATGAATGCCTCCGGCGGTGTACCGGGATATGCAATGAATCAAGAGTGACAAGTATGAAAGAATTATGAATGGTGGCTTTGCCACAAATACTATGTCAACTACATGATCATGCTAAGCAATATGACAATGATGAATGTGTCATGATGAATGGAACGGTGGAAAGTTGCATGGCAATATATCTCGGAATGGCTATGGAAATGCCATAATAGGTAGGTATGGTGGCTGTTTTGAAGAAGTTATATGGTGGGTTTATGGTACCGGCGAAAGTTGTGCGGTACTAGAGAGGCTAGCAATGGTGGAAGGGTGAGAGTGCGTATAATCCATGGACTCAACATTAGTCATAAAGAACTCACATACTTATTGCAAAAATCTATTAGTCATCAAAACAAAGTACTACGCGCATGCTCCTAGGGGGATAGATTGGTAGGAAAAGACCATCGCTCGTCCCCGACCGCCACTCATAAGGAAGACAATCAATAAACACCTCATGCTCCGACTTCGTTACATAACGGTTCACCATACATGCATGCTACGGGACTTGCAAACCTCAACACACATATTTCTCAATTTCACAATTACTCGACTAGCATGACTCTAATATCACCATCTTTATATCGCAAAACTATTGCAAGGAATCAAACATATCATATTCAGCGATCTACAAGTTTATGTAGGATTTTATGACTAACCATGTGAATGACCAGTTCCTGTCATCTCTCTAAATAGATATAAGTGAAGCACGAGAGTTTAATTATTTCTACAAAAGATATGCCCGTGCTCTAACAAATATAAGTGAAGCAAAAGAGCATTCTACAAATGGCGGTTGTCTGTGTAAAGAGAAACATGCAATCCAAACTTCAAATGATATAAGTAAAGCACATGAAGCATTCTATAAAGCCATACTCAAAAGATATAAGTGAAGTGCAATGAGCATTCTGTAAATCAACCAAGGACTATCTCATACCAGCATGGTGCATAAAAATAAAAATAAAAACCTAAATGCAAAAGACGCTCCAAGATTGCACATATCACATGAACAAAACGAATTCGAAAACATACCGATATTTGTTGAAGAAAGAGGGGATGCCTCCCCAGCATCCCCAAGCTTAGACGCTTGAGTCTCCTTGAATATTTACTTGGGGTGCCTCGGGCATCCCCAAGCTTGAGCTCTTGCCTCTCTTCCTTCTTCTCACATCGAAACCTTCTCAATCATCGAACACTTCATCCACACAAAACTTCAACAGAAAACTCGGTAAGATCCATTAGTATAATAAAGCAAATCACTACTATAAGTACTATTGCAAACCAATTCATATTTTGTTTTTACATTGTGCCTACTGTAATATAACTTTTTCATGGCTTAATCCACTGATATAAATTGATAGTTTCATCAAAACAAGCAAACTATGCATCAAAAACAGAATATGTCTAAAACAGAACAGTCTGTAGCAATCTGAACATTCACCATACTTATGATACTTGAAACATTCTACCAAAATTAGGAAAAATAAAAAATTTGTATAGGAAGACAGTGCAAAAAGAATCAGAACCATTTGACGTTCCAGCTAAAAATGTAAAATCGCGCACTACAGCCAAAGTTTCTGTCCTGCACCATATAAACCATCAAGCAAATGTAAACATCCTAAAGGCAAACCTTGGCACATTATTTTTATAATACAATGGAATTGTACAAGGGGATAATTATTTTTGTTGAAAAGTTTCTGTAATCAAGATTCACAAAGTTCCCATGGGCATGAACAAAGTTCAAGGACGTCCCCCACTTTCACAATGCTCGTCTCTCTCACTTTCACTTTTCTTTTTGAAAAAGCTCTGGGTTCCCCTCTTTATTTTTGTTGTTTTTAAACTATATGAAAGCACTCAACAGAAATAAATGACTCTCTAAAACTTCCGGGTTGTCTCCCTGGCAGCGCTTTCTTTAAAGCCGTTAAGCTAGGCATATAGTGCTCAAGTAGTGAATCCACCCGGATCCCAAGGTATATCAAAGCCAATTTTAATTAACAGTGATTTGTAATTTAGTAGTGAGCACAAAGTAACATATATCATGTAATGGCGAATTCTAACTCTCTTCCTATGCATCGGCATGTCATAACAGAACAATTCATGCACACAAAGTAAAGGCCAATGCATAGTATAAACAGTTTCTTGCAATTTTATCGTATTGGAAACATAGAGAGGTGGAGATATAGTTCCTCTCTCATAATAATTGCAAGTAGGAGCAGCAAGCACATGCATATTATATTCATAAAAATCATCATGTGCAACGGTAAAAGGCAACCCATCAATATAATCCTTAATAAGTGCAAACTTCTCCGATATAGTGTACTCGGGAGAATTCAAAAAGATAATAGGACTATCATGCGTGGGTGCAATAGCAATTTCATGTTTAACAAAAGGAACTATAGCAAGTTCATCTCCATAAGCATAATTCATATTGGCATCTTGGCCACAAGCATAGCAAGCATCATCAAAAAGGGATATTTCAAGAGAATCAACGGGATCATAACAGTCATCATAGCAATCATCCTTCGGTGAGCACGAAGAGAAATTAAACAATGTATGAGTTGGAGGGTTACTCTCATTAGAAGGTGGGCACGGGTACTAACCCGCTCTTCCTCCTTTTGTTCTTCACTGTCCTCATCATCTTTTTCATCCAATGAGCTCACAGTTTCATCAATTTCTTCTTCCATAGACTCCTTCAAAATATTAGTCTCTTCTTGGACAGCGGAGTAGTACTCAATATATGGTTCAACATAGGCATTAGAAGCATAATTATCATAGCAATATTTAAATATGGCAAAAAAATTATATTTGTGAAGAGTAGCATCATACTTTTCAATCAAAGAAGCAATTTCAAAATCACCCTTAAAAGCAACAAATTCTTCAATTTGTTGAACATCATAGTAATTATAAACACCCTTAGCATATGAAGATAAGATTCCATTATCAATAAACTCACATTGGTAGGGAAGGTGTTTCTTAGGGTTTTCAAAACAACAAGTAAAATCATATATTTCACATAAGTTCCAAGCATAGCATTGCAAACATTGAATTTGACCCCATAATAGTTTCCCTTTTTTAGATATACGGTGTCGCACATAACAATCATGCTCATCTAAATATTTGCCCTCAACTAAGCTAGTTGGGGTTTCGGCACGAGCACAAAGGGATCGAAGATGATCCAAGTAATAAGCTTCAGCAGTGTGATAGATTTTGATTGGTTGTTCAACCATTGGTTCAGTAGGTACAACTAATTTTTTTGGTATTTTGTGTTTCCTACCCATAACTAAAGATAGAAAACAACTAAGAACAACAAATAAAAATTACTTAGTGATAAAGCAAACAAGCACACACGAGAATATTCACCCCACGCTATTGCTCCCCGACAACGGCGCCAAAAAAGGTCTTGATAACCCACAAGTATAGGGGATTGCAACAGTTTTCGATAAGTAAGAGTGTCGAACCCAACGAGGAGCTAAAGGTAGAACAAATATTCCCTCAAGTTTTATCGACCGCCGATACAACTCTACGCACGCTTGACGTTCGCTTTACCTAGAACAAGTATGAAACTAGAAGTACTTTGTAGGTGTTGTTGGATAGGTTTGAAAGATAATAAAGAGTACGTAAATAAAAAGTAGGGGCTGTTTAGATAAAGAAACAATAAAGTAAATATAGAGAGTGTGGAAAAGTGGTGGTAGGAGTTGTGAAATTGCCCCTTAAGCAATTGACTACTTTACTAGACCGATAGCAAGTATTATGTGGGAGAGGCCACTGCTAGCATGTCATCTCTGACTTGGAATTCTATGCACTTATGATTGGAACTATTAGCAAGCATCCGCAACTACTAATGTTCATTAAGGTAAAACCCAACCATAGCATTAAGGTATATTGGTCCCCCTTCAATCCCGTATGCATCAATTTCTATGCTAGGTTGAAGCTTCTGTCACTCTTGCCCTCCAATACATAGTCCTATCAACATACAACTAACCCTAGGGTGTGATCCACGCGTGCAATCATATGATGGGCACCAAAGGACAGCAACATAACCACAAGCAAATTAAATCAATCATAGCAATTCATCAACCACCGATAGGACAACGAAAATCTACTTAGACATCATAGGATGGCAACACATCATTGAATAATAATATGAAGCGTAAAGCACCATGTTCAAGTCGAGGGTACAGCGGCTTGCGGGAGAGTGGACCGCTCTAGATAGAGGGGGGAAGGTGATGGAGATTTTGGTGAAGATGGCGGAGGTGTTTGTGTAGATCGCGGTGATGATGACGGCCCCCGGTGGCACTCCAGTGCCACCGGAAGCGAGGGGGAGAGAGCCCCCCCTCCTTCTTCTTCTTCCTTGACCTCCTCCCTAGATGGGAGAAGGGTTTCCCCTCTGGTCCATGGCCTCCATGGCACGGGAGGGGCGAGAGCCCCTCCGAGATTGGATCTGTCCCTCTGTCTCTCTCTGTTTCTGCGTTCTCAGATTCTTCCCTTTCACCGTTTCTTATATTCGTGGAGATCCGTAACTCCGATTGGGCTGAAATTTTAACACGATCTCTATCCGGAAATTAGCTTTCTTGCGGTGAAATAAGGGCTCCAACCGCCTTACGGGGTGGCCACGAGGGTCAGGGGCGCGGCTGACACCCTGGGGGGCGCCCCCCTACCTCGTGGGCCCCTCGAGCATCGTCTCGTGTGGATTCTTCTTCCCAAAAATCATATATATTCCAAAAAAAATCTCCGTCAGTTTTTATTCCGTTTGAACTCCGTTTGATATGGATATTCTGTGAAACAAAAAACATGCAACAAATAGGAACTGGCACTGGGCACTGGATCAATATGTTAGTCCCAAAAATAGTATAAAAATTTGCCAAAAGTATATGAAAGTTGTAGAATATTGGCATGGAACAATCAAAAATTATAGATACGACGGACACGTATCAACATCGTTCTTTGTAAGCTCATTGAGAGGTGCAGCAATGGTGCTAAAATCTCTCACAAAACGCCTATAAAATCCTATGAGGCCAAGAAAATTCCTCACTTGTGTGACCGTTTTGGGCTGCAGCCAACTCTCAATAGCTTCAATCTTGGCTTTATCAACTTCAATTCCCTTTGGAGTAACAACATAGCCAAGAAAAGATACTCGGTCGGTGCAGAAGGTGCACTTCCCAAGGTTACCAAACAAACGTGCATCACGTAGAGCAATAAAAAAGCACGTATATGTTCCAAATGTTCCTCCAAAGATCTGCTATAAATCAGTATATCATCAAAATAGACTACCACAAATCGCCAATGAAAGCACGTAAAACTTTATTCATTAGTCTCATGAAAGTACTAGGCGCATTAGTTAACCCAAAAGGCATGACTAACCACTCATATAAACCAAACTTAGTTTTAAATGTTGTTTTCCCTTCATCTCCCAATTTCATATGAATTTGATGGTATCCACTACGCAAATCAACTGAGAAAATTGTAGAGCCACTCAATTCATCAAGCATATCATCTAGCCTAGGAATAGGATGACGATAACGAATAGTAATATTATTAATGCCTCTAGAATCAACACACATACGCGACGTACCATCCTTTTTAGGCACTAGTATAATAGGAACAACACAAGGACTAAGAGATTCGCGTATGTAACCTTTGTCGAGCAGCTCCTATACTTGACGCATAATCTCCTTCGTCTCCTCTGGATTGGTATGGTATGGTGCACGGTTGGGTAGCGATGCACCGGGAATTAAGTCAATTTGATGCTCAATCCCTCGGATAGGTGGTAATCCCGGTGGCACATCTTGTGGGAAGACGTCAGCGAACTCCTGCGAAATGTTAGTGACAATTGGGGCAAAGAGGAAGGCACGTCCTCGAATGAAAATAATGCCTCTTTGCACGAAAAGCATAGCAAACAGATTTGCTGAAATCTAGCTCATCAATATCAGATTTTGTGGAAAGTAAACATGCACTTTTCAATTTAATTTCAAAAGCAACACTAGATGGTTTATTATTAGGTTTCATTTGTTGCTCAAATTCTTTTGCCACAATCTTATTTTCACTCTTATATTTCTCCTGTTTTGCTTTATTAGCTCTATTAATATCATCTTTCAAAATGGATTCAGGAGTCATAGGAAGCAAAGTAATATGGCTATCCTTATGAAAAAGAATATATTGATTATTTCTACCATGTTGTACATATTTTTTTATCAAATTTCCATGGTCTACCAAGTAATAAGGAACATGCTTGCATGGGTACCACATCACAATCAACATAATCAGCATATGTAGAGATACTAAAATGCACACGAACAGTACGTGTTACCTTAACCTTGCCGCTGTTGTTGAACCATTGGATGTAGTAAGGATGTGGATGTGGTCTTGTGGTGAGAGATAGCTTCTCCACCATCTCCATGCTAGCCAAGTTGTTGCAACTCCCTCCATCTATGATGACGCGAACAGAACGTTTCTTCACAACTCCCTTTGTATGGAACAAATTATGCCTCTGATTTTGCTCAACTTGTGTAACCTGCACACTCAAAACACGTTGAGCAACTAAACATTCATACCTATCAGCATCTTTAGCAGCCATGTATTGCGTGTCTTGATCAGAATCCTCTTCACCGTGTTCTTCATGTGTAATAAGAGCCAAAGTCTCCTCATCATAGTCACTAGTGGACTCATACCCACCATCCTCAGTAGCAATCATCACACGCTGAGATTTGCATTCTCTCGCAAAATGTCCTCTTCCCTTACAACAACGACAAATAATATCACTTGTGTGCCCCGTTGATGCCATGGAAGAAGAAGAGCTCTGCGCAGGCCCGGCAGGTGTGCTCTTGGCAAATAGTGGTGGTTGTGCCTGCTTTCTTGTATCACGGCTGGAGGTGGCACCTGATGGAGATGCTGGTGTAGTGGAAGTAGAGGATGCACGTGGTGTCCATGATGATGATCGACCTACAGAAAAGTTAGTTCGCGCCAATGCCTGTTGATCCTGCACTTCACGTTCAGCTTTATAAGCAAGATGGAATAAACGAGTGATATTAGTATACTCCTTGTACTCTAGAATGGTCTGAATCTCTCTATTTAATCCACCTATAAAACATGCAAGCATAGCTTCATTCTCCTCAACAATACCAGATTTAATCATGCCAGTTTGTAATTCCTGATAATATTCTTCTATAGAATTTTTTCCTTGTCTTAAACGCTGCAATTTTTGAAGTAATTCACGTTGATAATATGGTGGAACCCAACTAGTACGCATAGCAGTTTTCGAAGCAGCCCAAGTAGCTGGAATAGGATATAATCTACAATGTTGAGACCACCAAACACATGCAAAACTAGTGAAAGCACAAACAACAGCAGGAACACGTCTCTCCTTGGGATATTGTAAACATGTAAAACGTTATTCAGTTTCTAACTCCCAAGTAAGATATATATCAGGAACATATCTACCCTCAAATGGTGGAATATTCAACTTCAGTTTAGGAAAAATGTCATGATCTCGTACCTCAGGTGGTGGTGCAGCCCTACCATTGTGATGATATACCTGAGGACAACCTGGTGGTGGTGGTGGTGGTTGCACGTAGTTCTGATTTTGATCAACCTCGTCCTCGTAATGGTCCTCCACCTCTGCAGTAGCAGCAGGAGCGACAGAAGCATCAACAGCGGCACCAGAATTTTGCCCAGGGTCAATGGGGACACGCTGTGCTCGTCCCACTTGATTTGGAAGGTGACGTTGTTGTTGTTGTTGTTGTTGTTGTAGTGGTGCGTTAGGTGCAGCCGGTGGTGGTGGTGGAAGACCCGCGAGCAATTCATTAAACTTGTTATCGAGCTTTGTTTCGAACGTCTTCTCCATGCCATCTATCTTCTCCATGGCCTCTTCAAATATGTTTAGCACATCTTGCACCTGTCCACTGATCATTTGCTGAAATTTATCATGGAACTCCTTATTCGTCATGTTCTCCTAGTCAGTCTCATCGGCTTGTGATCCAGTTCTTACCCAGCAGCAGGCCGTGATCTGCAACCGTTGTAGTCAAAACTCTCAAAGCTTGGATAGAGCGATTAGCAGGGAAAGTCAAACGCATGACATAGATGTATGTGAAGCTGGGAAGGCTTATAATATGGTAGCAAAAAGGGTCAGCAATAATCAATTCAGAGAAGCAAAGTTGAATAAACGTTGAACGACGGTACTATGCTGGTCCTAGGCTAGACCGTGGTAGAGACGCGAGCCTAGAACACTAACAAAATCACGGCGCTGCACGTAAACAAGGGAAAAGCACACTCTGGAACTTTTTTTTGCTCTGTTTTTTTTGTGCTCCTCTTTTTTTTTTGCGAAAAATCACTATAATGGCAAGTGTCTCAAAACTCTTCCCTCGTCAAACTGACAGGATGGGCACAAAAATTTTTTTTAACCTTTTTTTTTCAGAAATCATGGCAGCGACGACGAAAAAGTGCGACAAAAATTCACTATGATGGCACGTGGCTCAAAAGACTCAGAAAAGCCTAAAAATAGGATAGGGAAAAATATTTTTGCCTGCGAAAAGTTTGGCCTAAAATATTTTTTTCTGAAACCTACTCAGGCAAGGAAACACGAATCGGGAATTAGACAGATCTTGAAAACAAACCTAATATGACAGGAACTTAGATTGGTGGTGGATATATGGTGGTAGGACATGGGAACGGTGGTGGTATATGGATATGGATTGGTGGTGGTATATGGATACGGATTGGTGGTGGTATATGGATACGGATTGGTGTTGGTATATGGAGACGGATCGGTGGCGGATAAGCGGTGGTGGTAGATGGCAGGGGCGATGATGATGGTGCGGCGGCGGCGTGACAACTTATGACCAGAACTCGAAACTCTAAAAGACTAGACTCTAAGACCAGCAACTAGACACGACGATGCAACCACAAATTCAACAAAGCAAAATACTGAAAAGACTATGCAAAGGCTCAGACTGGTTCGGATATGATGAACTAACCTTATTTTTTTGGCTTTTTCTTGGACTGTAGGTATGGAGAATCGACTCAATCTAAACTACGAAAAACTATAAAATCTCACCGAGCAACCTGGAAATCTGATACCACTTGATAGAGGCAAAGGTGTTCCGATGTTTCGATGAGATAGATATCGTTTTCTGTGGGAGTCGACTTTGACAATCCGACTACAAACGTGCTAAGACGTCGCACCTTAGCAATCGCTAAACCAACTTCTGAGGGTTATTGACCATGCCGGAGCACGATCAACCTGACCACAAGGGTCTATTTCCAGCGAGCAAACGAAGAACAAGCAAGAAACTGAGATTGCAATCTGGATATTGCGAATAAAATAGGAAATCTTTATTAATGAAGGTGGGGTTCTGTGACGTCTTGGTCTGGTCGTTGGACACAAACGAAGTACGCGAAGTTGCAGCTATGGTGAACTTTTAATCTAAACAAAACCCAAAGTCTAAACGACACCCCAAGGGCTGTATATATGGAGGAAGAGGGGGGAATTTCGTGGCTCTTGGAGGAGGGGTCCGAAACCAACCCTAACTCTTGTTTCCCCACACATACGGACTCTAAAAACAGCCTATACTTAAGTATTTCGAAAATACATGTGCCTGGCCCAATAATAAGGTGACGCAGCACCTAGAATAGCCTCTGGACGAAATTTATGAAGTGGCATCTTGTATATTTCGTCCAAGGCTTCATGCACTCCTTATGGTGGCTTCAACGTCCTGAAATCATCACTTGTAACTCCGTTCTTGATCCCCTTGCACATGCCATCATCTCCATGCTTGGTCTTGCTCCAGTGTTCATCCCTCTTATCCATGCCAGGCCCTTCATTTGTAAGCAAAACAAATATATCCAATGTAGGGAGCATCATATTCTCATGAACATTAGAATCATTACCAAGGAACGAAAGTACCTGGTAATTCAATTGGCGTGCGCGAGCTCTAGTAATTGGTCCAGTATATATAGCAGTAGGGGCTGTGGGTGTAACAATGGTATTGATGTCCTCATCAGGGGTCCTTCCCACACAACCCAGAAACCGTCGGGGATATGCCCTTCTGGCACACACGCTCGGCAAAATGAGTTCGTGTGTGACCGGCGAGTGCTCAAATATGGAAATATGTACAGTAGAGCTAAAAAATACAATTATACAGGCGAAATTGTTTACGGTCGCAAGTACATCCCACATAGCCAGTCCCTGCTAAATGTTTTCGTTCGTATGTACATCCCACACATTCACTCCAAGGTAAACGTTTCCGTTCACAAGTACATCACACACAATTTCCCCCCTTAAATCGTTTGTGATAGCATTGCCATTGCACACGATATTAACTATTTTATCGATTGCATTATTGAATGGATCACACACGGTGCGTAGAAGAAACTGTGTGGCAAGGGCTGTCCATCACACATGGTTTTTATGTGGTAAACGTTTGCGCAAGGTGTCCTAACGCAAACAGTTTTCAAGAGAAAGTCGTGTGTGATTGTTCATTAATCTATCACGGTTTATTCCTAGAAACTGTGTGCGTTGCGTGAGGTCATCGCCCACGGTATTTTCTGAATAACCGTTTGCAATAGCAAAACCGAATTAGCAGGCTAATTCGCCATGAGCAGGCTAATTGCCCTATTATTAATAATCTATTTATTAATCTAATTGACATTCATATTAAGGACGTAATATATTTCATTTCCATATTAAGAAAGCAGGATTTCATAATTGAAATACATCTGAGTACAACATGATATAGCTTCAGCACTCAGCCTCCCCATTACACAACTGCACCAGCACCAAGTTTCGCATGCAACATGTAGAAACTTTCGAAATTAGCATCATAGACGGTATATAGACAGATGCATCTCATCTGGAAAACTGCTGAAGCGGAAGGCCGATATTGAGCCTTCATTCATGTTGAAGGTCTTTGCAACTTTAGGCCAGTGCCTGTGGATGATGGACCGTCCTTCCTTCTTCCTCTTCAGGAACACTTCAATATTGAACAGCGGGTGTTGTATGAAAACCTTCCTCGCCTCCTGACCATAGAGGTGGTTTGAGAGGTAATCATTAGTGAACTGCTTTGGAAAGGCCTGAAAACAAGGATGTGCATAAATATCTTCTCTATATTGGAAATGGGGCAAAGGAATAAAAAAAGGCAAGGTATAATAGTTAGTACCATCTTGTAGTGAACTGATGTCTTCTTCATTGTGCAGACAAAGATCTTGTTGTTTTTGTCGCTAATTTCTTTATCCTAACAATCTTTCTGAGTTTCTTGACTTGATTGATATTCATGGACAACTCATTTCCCCATATGCAAAAGGGTCGAACAGTGGGTCAAAACCTCTAACAACAGGACCTACATGTGCAAGACCAAATTGTTAAAAACCTAAATATTAGAATGGTTCCTGCAATTGCACAATAATGTGCTATTAGACAATGGACCATGCATGTGCTAACCTCTATTTTAAACCTTAGTGCTTCCCATTGTTTCCTAGCAACACATATAAGGTAGTTGGTCATCAGGTTAAGTAAGGGTTCGCATGCTATCAGTAAAATATGTTGATGAAAAATAAGCACATTGCAGATTCATCAGATTAATTCAAGCCACGTGGAAAACCCATTTATCCAAATGAAGCATGATTAAGAACTAGGAAATATAGGACTTGTATATGTTTCTCATGTATTAAGTGCAGCCAAATTCGATTTATTCCTCACATGCACAACAATACAAAATTCTACCCACGACAATTGGACATCACATTGTAGAATTGAACCAAGCATTTAACTAAACACCACAAAAAATGAACCAAACATTAACTAAGCACCACATTGCACAATATAACATACTCCTAACAGAAGATCAGACAGCTAACAAAACCAAGCATGCTTAACAACTTGGAAATATAGCAATTGTATTTGTTTCTCATGTATTTACTACATCCAAATTCAATTTATTCCTCACATGGTACACAATAACAGAATGCACCCACAACTATTGAACATCGCATTGCAGAATTGAACCAAACATTTAACTGAACACCACAACACAAATGAACCAAATGTTAACCGAGCACCACATTGCACAATGTATAACCAAACCAAGCATGCTTGACAACTTGGAAATATAGCAATTGTATTCGTTTCTCATGTATTTTGTAAAGATAAATTAGATTTATTTCTCACATGGTAGACAATACAAAATTGTAGCCTGAAGAATTGAACATCACATTTGCAGAATTGGACCAAATAGTTAACTAAAGACGACAACTAATTAACAAAACAGTTAATAAGTGAGCACCACACTGCATGACATATAGAACATATACACAAGAGCAATAGATTGCATGGTAAAATTAGATAGCACAATTCACTAGAATTTGTGAAGGAAAGGTTGGAGCAGCACATGCAACGGGAAAACCGAGCATACTTAAACGGCGTAGATAGCAAATGGCAAGGTGCTCCTCCAAGATCTGGGGGTCGACACGAATGGCAGCCATCGCGACTCATCCGCGTGTGCAGCCGCCATTTTCTTCTCCGCTGCCAAATGCTCCTTGAGGTCCTGGCTATACTGCACGCACCATGGATTAGGGTGGCGCTTATTTGGTGGAGGGGTCGGTGATTTGGGTTGAAGGTGTCGCGCTGGCGGTCTGGGCATGTGGGATGTGGAAGGAGGAGGAGGATGGGGTCGGCTGTGGATTACCTGCCTGGATAGACGAGGCCGAGCAGCATGAAGGAGGGTCGCCGATGAGGAGGCGACGCTGCAAGCAAGGAGTGAAGGTTTCAACTTGGAAAGGAAGGCGGAAACAGGGGAAATGCGGCTTTTGGTACGGGGGAGGGGGCGGGGAGGTAGATATTTCCACGAAAGCCGAAAATTTGGAATCGCTTCAGCGAAAAAACTAGTGCGCAATTCAGAATAGTGTACGATATGTGAACATCACAAATGATTCAAATATCTTAACCCGTGTGTGATGAGTTTGAACGTAAAAAATTTTGGTTCAAATTTTCCTGGTTACAGTGGTCATCCACGTCATTGCATAATTTGGGTACACAAAGGAGACTACAACACACCCACACTTCTTAATCGAGCAAGCTCAACAATTAAGAAGAGCTAGCTGACCTAAACATTACTCTAACAAATTAAAGACCGGCGCTCTTAATTAAACAAAACAAAGAATACTACTACGGCCGGTGCTCGTCGATATCCGCCGCCGCCTCCATGTCCAGCTCGCGCCCGACGGTCTCCTGGGGAAGGGGCTCCATGGCATCCATCGCACCATACTCGGCAAGCATCTCACCATCCACGTCTGCCATCTCTTTGGAAAAGGCCGCCACGAGCTGGGCGTGGGCGGCCGTGATCTGGGATTGTACGGGCTCCGTCATCGCAAGGTATGCGGCGGAGGAACAGACGGTTGCTCGAACACTCTCGGCGATTGCCAACTCTTGCATCGTGGGTTGCCGACCGTTGTTGGAGAAGCTTCGTTCGATTTGTGCGGTGACCACCAGAAGCTGGGCGTGGGCGGCCTTGACATGGTCGTGGGCGGCCTCCAGCAGGGATAAGGCCGCCGCTGCGGAACGGAAAACTGTTGTGCCTCTCTCGCTAGTTGCTATCCCCGAGGTAGATGTTGCTGCCGCCACCTGAGAAGCAACAACGGCTGTTTGGGCTGCCATGGCCGCCCAGTGGCAGATTGCGGCCACGCTCATGCACCTTGTTAGCACGCGCCTGGCGGTTGCAGCCGCGCTCTCGCCGGAGTCGGCTACCGAAGTTGCCCTCACGACGTGGGTCCACGTGCCCATCTTTCACCGACGACGATTGAACAGCGAAGTGATATTTGGGGAGTGAGCTAGTGTGCTTGAGACGCCGACTATGGACTGTAGCGACGCACCTTCTCGCGTAAGCAATAGGCGTACTATACACCGATGGTGCTCCAGGATATTTTGTGATGCATCTCAAACGGTTGGTGATAATAAACCGTGTGGTATCTACTTGATTTTTCATCTTGATTTGAATTACATAATGGGGTCACAGCGGCAATGGATGGTGTTTGAATTGCTAGACCTTTTATCAGCAGTGAGAATGCAACTATATGTGTGTCGTAAAAGAATTGGAATTATTCAGGGTTCTTTTGAACATTTTACACATTAAATTGGTTTTCTAGCCTTTTCAGGTGCACAATTCAAAATTAAACTACATGCACATGCTCTGGTGCACCAACATGGGTAGTAATATCATATATGTGTCCATGGGTTTATGCTTATGTCCGATGCAAGAAATGGGGATGAAATTTGAACACGACGACACTGTGGCTCTCCGGCAAACGTCACATACTTGATTTTGTAATTATAGTAAATCCAATATTCGTCTGAAATTCATGAAACTTGGCATGCTAACATGGAGTGGCATCAACAAGCCATGGTAAATTTTTTGTCCCATTTGGGGAAGGTTTGGGGATATGCTTCTCACAAACCAGAGCTTCTCACAACAAGCCTGATCGTTTCGGTAGGGAACATCCCACCTTTGGGGACGAAACGACATCCATTGCCTCTTATTGCTTTCAAATTTTTTCTCGTGTCAACATAGAACAACAGGAGTGTTGTGTCAACTGTTGTGATTTTTCGGGGTTCGTTTGTATATTTTTATGCATTAACTGAGTTTTCAATGCATTTATATGCATAATTCAAATTTGAACTACATGCACATGCTCCAGTGCATATAAATTGGTTGAAAAATCAAATGTGTGTCCTTGGGTGCATGCTTAGGTCACATGCAAGAAATGGGAATGAATTTCAAACAACAGGGCACCGTCACTCGGCTGCAAACATTAAGATACCTGGTTTTTAAATTCTAGTAAATCCAAAACTCGTCTGAAATTCATGAAACTTGGCATGCTGTCATGGAGCGGCATCAACATGTCATGGTAAAAATTTTGTCCCATTTGGGGCAGGTTTGGGGATATGCTTCTCACAAACCAGAGCTTCTCACACCAAGCTTGATGGTTTCGGTAGGGAATGTTTCACCTTTGGGGACAGAACGATATCCATTGCCTCTTATTGCTTTCAAAAAATTTCTCGTGTCAACATAGAGCAACAGGAGTGTTGTGTCAATTTTTGGGATTTTTTGGGGTTCGTTTGGACATTTTATGCATCAATTAAGTTTTCAATGCATTCATGTGCATAATTCAAATTTGAACTACATGCACATGCTCTAATGCATATAAATTGGTTGAAAAATTCAAATCTGTATCCATGGTTGTATGCTTAGGTCCCATTCAAGAAATGGGAATGAATGTCAAACACCCTGCATCTTCATCACCGATGACTCCGCCTAGCTGCAAGAGGTTCCCCTCGACGTTGAGGCCCTTCCCATCCGCGGGGCAGCTCACTTCCGGCAAGTGCCTGCGGCGTCCTCCTGTGGCAGTCATTGATCCAGTATCGGCCAGCTCCCACTTCGTCCACCCTTCCAGCTGTACGCCATCGCAAGAGATCTGGTCGATCGCGGCTTCAGCGCTGGGTGAAGCATGCGGTGGCCCGCCAGTCGGCCACCCCTCAAGTCGCGGAAATCGAGCCCGACGAATCTCTCTATGGACTATTCAACTTGTCGACTGGTTCCGCTGAGACTCTGTCCGAGTGCGGGAGTAGCGACCCCGCGGCGGAGGTCCTGATGGTCGAGACGCCGCGCAACCTTCCTGGTTTCGGTCGCAGTAGCGGCGATGATGGCGGTGGCACTCCGTCGCCCGGTCATGACGAGTATGATCCCGAAGCCCTCACTTCGGAGCAGAGGGAAGAGCTGCATCGTCGTGACGTGGAGGCGCTCCACACCCCCATCATCGGAGAGACCTCTGAGGCTCGGGCCTTGAACACTATGCGCCTGGCCACCTTGGCTGAGCGCGTGCATCTGGAGAATCTCCAATATTCACTCGACGAACGCGCTAGTCGACAGATCCCCGAATCCAGTCGACGTCATCGACAATTGTTTCTGCCTGAACCTTAGGTACATCGCACACCAGTCCAGAATCTTGCAGCCTCAACCCGTATAGCAGAGTTTATTCAGCCATCCCGTTCATAGGCTGGCAGAGGTTTGATGCAGATTCGGGCGTTGCTTCGGGCGGCGGGGGAACAAAACTCAGCCGTTTCTCAGTCGCACAACATGATCCATAGCAGGCCCATGATGGTGGACACAGTTCAGTCGGCTCACAGCCCAAGATCGCCTTCGTGGCATGAAGGTCGTGGACACCACCAGGAGCAATACTTGGGTCGGAATTACGAGCAGTATGATTATCGACTCGGCCATGATGACCAGCGTCGAGTGCCTACGCCCCCTCCGAGGGGCGGATCGTATGTGCCCCGGCAGTACGAAGACAGACGCCCATATGGCGATGATCGAAGGGCCCCAATCGACCCAAGAGAGCCCGGGTTTGATGCAAGATTAGTTCTTGTGCAAGGTTTGGTTGATAGAGGCCAGACACACAGAGAAGGACTAGACAGAGATCGTCCGATTGGTAGCAGAGTGCATGTTTCTGGTCCTGAATGTTTCAGCAGAGCCATCAGAGCTGCTGAGATCCCTCCCAACTTCAGATTGGTGACGAGAGTGAGTAAGTTCACCAGTGAGTCGAAGCCAGACACTTGGCTACAGGATTACCGAGTGGCTGTGCAGATTGGTGGCGGCAATGATGATGTCGCCATGAAGTACCTCCCCTGATGCCGGAGGGTTCAGCTAGAGCTTGGTTGAATCAATTGGCTCCTAGCAGTATCTTCAGTTGGGAAGAATTGGCTCGAGTGTTCGTCAGGACATTTGAGGGCACTTGCAAACGACCTGCAGGGCTGACTGAACTACAACATTGTGTCCAGAAACCGAATGAAACTTTGAGAGATTACATCCAGAGGTGGACCACTCTTCATCATACCGTGGAGAATGTGTCTGAGCATCAGGCTGTTTGCGCCTTCAAGGAGGGCGTTCGGTACAGAGAGCTTAACCTAAAATTCGGTCGAACAAGAGATATGTCCCTGGCTCGAATGATGGAAATAGCCACTCGGTATGCTAACGACAAGCTAGAAGACCGACTCCGCAGTGGCAAGAACAAACCAGTCGCCCAGGACACCGGAGGAGGAAATTCCAGTTGGAAGCAGAAGCGAAAAGCCGAACCCGCAGGTCCTGGTGAGGCCGCAGTTTTGAACCAAGGGAAATTCAAAGGAAAGCCTAAGGGCCCATGGATATCCAAGAAAGTATAAGATCAAGCAGGAAATGACGTGCTTGAATTTCCATGTCACATACACACCAAGAAAGATGAAGAAGGAGACCTGATTTACCCCAAGCATACCACTCGATAGTGTCGACTCCTGATTCAGAGCTTCCGAGAGGGTTAGCCCAGTGAAAAGGAGAAGGAATCTGATAAGGACGAAGACAAACAAGAAGATGATGGTTACCCAAATTTTAATGCCACTTTAGTGATTTTTGCTGACGTTGGGAGCAAAAGTCGACTGAAAGTTATCAATCGAGAAGTGAACATTGTTGCTCCGGCAACTACGACATACTTGAAGTGGTCAAAAACTCCCATTACATTCGACCAGTCCGACCACCTAGCGCACGTTGCTACCCCCAGGCAGAAAGCATTGGTGGTCGACCCTGTTGTTGGGGGCACTTGACTGACCAAGGTTTTGATGGACGGTGGCAGTGGTTTGAACATTTTGTATGCTAAGACCCTCCGAGGGATGGGCATTCCGATGTCCAGACTCAGCGAAAGCAACATGCGATTCCATGTAGTCATCCCAGGAAAGAAAGCTGATTCCCTCGGTTAGATCACTCTCGATGTGTTTTTCGGTGAGTTAAAAAATTACCGCAAGGAAAAGTTGACATTTGAGGTCGTGGATTTTCATAGTTCCTATCATGCTATTTTGGGCAGGCCTACGTGTGCTCGTTTCATGGCTTGACCATGTTACGTGTACCTAAAGTTGAAGATGCCTGGCCCCAAAGGTGTGATCATAGTCATTGGGAATTGGCAGAGAGCAGAAGAGTGCGTCCAGAAGGTCTCAAAAATTGCCGATGAACAGATGGCAACAGTAGAAATGGAAGAGTACAAGAAGACTGCAGATCCGAGGGATTTTTTGCGCGCTAAGAAGCCTGCTTTAGAGTCTGCATTTCAGTCATCTAGTGAAACAAAGCCCATTCACATTCACCCGACCGATCCCAATGCTGCTCCGACTCATATATCAGCAACACTCGACAGCAAATAGGAAGAAGCGTTCATCCAGTTCCTCCGTGAGAATTGGGACATCTTCACATGGAAACCATCTGACATGCCAGGTGTACCTACGGGACTGGCTAAGAACCGTTTGCGAGCCGACCCCAAAGAAAAACCCGTTAAAGAGCATCTCCGTTGGTCCGCCATGGAGAAGAGGAAGGCAATTGGCGAAGAGGTGGCTCGGCTTCTGGCAGCTAAGTTCATCCCAGAGATATACCACTCTGAGTGTCTCGCCAATGTCATCATGGTCCCCAAGAAGGATGATTCACTTCGTATGTGTATCGATTTCTAGCACATCAATTGGGCCTGCCCAAAAGATCATTTCCCTCTCCCCCGCATCGACCAAATTGTCGACTCAACTACGGGATGTGAGCGTTTGTCTTTTTTGGACGCGTATTATGGTTATCATCAGATCCGACTGTATGGACCCGATGAAATAAAAATAGCCTTCATCACCCAATTTGGGTGTTTTTGCTATGTTACCATGCCTTTTGGTCTCAAGAATGCTGGCGCCACTTTCATGCACATGATTCAGATGCTTGCTCACTCAAATCAGTCGGAATGTGGAAGCATACATGGATGACATTGTGGTCAAGTCACGTAAAGGTTCTGACCTACTGACTGACCTTGCTGAAACCTTTGCCAACTTGAGAAGATATGATATCAAGATCAACCTGTCAAAATGCACATTCGTTGTTCTAGGTGGAAAGTTACTCGGTTTCCTCGTTTACGAACAAGGGATCGACACAGACCCGGAAAAGGTTGGAGCAATCCTCCAAATGAAACGCCCCGTGCATTTGCATGACGTCCAGAAGCTTACTGGTTGTTTGGCCGCATTGAGCCGATTCATCTCTCATCTCGGTGAAAAGGCATTGCCTCTTTCCCGACTGATGAAGAAGTCTGAAAAATTCGAGTGGACTCCTGAAGCCGAAGCAGCGTTTGTAGAGCTCAAAGCCCTGCTTTCCACCCAGCCGGTGCTTGCGGCCCCAATCAGCAAAGAGCTTGTACTACTGTACATCGCAGCCACTGGACAAGTTGTCAGCATAGTGCTCACGGTCGAGTGGGAAGAATAAGACAAAGCCTACAAAGTTCAACGCCTAGTGTACTATATTTCTGAAGTCTTGACCCCATCCAAGCAGAGATATCTGCATTATCAGAAGCTTTTTTATGAGTTTACTTGACCATGAAGAAAGTTGCACACTACTTCTCAGACCACTCAGTTTCAGTCGTCAGCAACACTCCATTATCAGAAATTCTGAACAATAGGGACGCAACTTGTTGAGTGGCAAAGTGGGCGATTGAGCTCCTTCTATTGGATATCAAGTTTGAGGAATAGAAGATAATCAAGTCCCAAGCAATAGCAGATTTCCTCGCCGAGTGGATTGAACAACAATAACCGACTCAGATTCACTCGGAGCATTGGACTATGTTCTTTGATGGATCCAAGATGTTGAATGGCTCTGGTGCTGGAGTAGTCCTGGTGTCCCCCAGAGGATACAAGCTCAACTATGTCCTCCAAATTCACTTCAATTCTTCAAATAATGAAGCTAAGTATGAGGCACTTTTGTACGGGTTGCGTATGGCCATCTCACTCGGTGTTCGTCGCCTGATGGTCTATGACGACTCAGACTTGGTGGTCAATCAAGTGATGAAGGAATGGTATATCAGGAGTCCAATAATGACTAGTTATTGCAATGCGGTAAGGAAACTAGAGAAGAAGTTTGAAGGGTTAGAGCTCCACCACATACCCCGAATCAAGAATCAAGCTACTGATGATCTGGCAAAGTTAGGTTCCACTCGGAAACATATACCCAGCAATGTGTTCTTGGAGCATCTCCACACCCTGTCAGTCCAAGAAGACCCTTTCATAGAGGAGCCCCCGCAACCGATAAGTTCAATTGATCTGACTGAGATTGAAGTCCCGGCTGTAGTCGACCTAATCATGGAAGTTTTGGTAATCACCCCCAATTAGACGGTACCATGCATTGCGTATCTGCTCAGGAAGGAGCTTCCAGAGGATGAAG